>NC_065515.1:31987164-32214318 GCF_006386435.1 Epinephelus moara
TACTGTGCAGCTGTCAAATTAGAAGGTTTTTGACCTGGCTGCCATGTTGGATACAGATAAACAGAGTACCAAGCACCTCCCAACAGCCGGACCGGTCTCTCATTTTACAGTTAAACAGTACACTAAAATATGTTTCTGAAAACATTAGAGGTGATAAATAAGCAATACAGTAACAGAATCTTGATTCATATTTCATCAGAGCTGCCTAGTTTGACAGTTTGACCTCAGTTCATGAACAGTGACTGACATGACTGATAACTGCGTTAGAGACCTCTCGGCTCTCATTGGTTGTTTTTGTTCACATGCAGTAAGGCCATTAGAAGCGCTACATGGCAATAGAGTGGGCAGAGGAATATGATTTTTGTCACAGATTATCTGTGTCATTTAGTGCTGTTTGAATACAGTGACAGTTTCAACAAATATAGAAAAATTATATGACTATATATTTTTCTTAAAGGAACAAACTATAGTTTTAAGTTTATTAAAATCATGAGGATTTTAACTTCCTATAGAGACGGCTGAAGTATGAAATCTATGCATTGTGTAGTGTCCTCAAACATTTTCCAAATGGAGCGGAACAATGTATAAAACAGATACATTTTATTTTAGAACTGTCCTTAAGTTATAGAGGAGGCATTTAAATTACAACCAAATATTTTAGAATATTTCAGAAGCATTGTGTCAATATTTACAGCCTGATACCTGTAGAGCTACAGCTTTTTAAAATGTTCTTTCTGCTCTGTTTTCAGGAATTCCCCAGCTGGTCCTGCTCACTAAAGTAGATGACGCCTGCCCTTTGGTGAAAGAGGACGTGAAAAACATTTACAAGAGTGGCTACATCAAGGAAATAGTGAGGATTTCATATACAAAAGAATTTTAGGATTTTATACAGAAGAAAAAAATGCAGCAGGATTTGTTGTACTGTAGAGTTGTGGTGTGTGTTTATTTATTAGTCAGTGGAAAGATTTATGCTAACAATCCAGTCAAAGTCTGTTTTATTTCCCTTAGTGTGTGTTATCTAATTCAGATTGATTCAATGTACTTGACTGGTGAAGCACTGAAGATGTTTAAACACCAATTTGAGAGTCTTATTTTCCTCTCTGTGAGTCCTTTACACCATAGTGTCCCGTCAGGAACTTAAAGGCCCTAAAATTATTCGGTAAATCAGACTCACATCTATTAAAGTACTTGAGTAAAAAAAATACATGAGTAAGGTGGCAGGTAATAAAACCAATATGTACAAGATTTAAGAGACATTTGACTTTTGAGTTTTTCCTGAATTTCTCTCATGTAAATGTTTTGTGATCCAGATGCAGGAAGTCAGCGCTCAGCTCGGTGTGCCGGTGTCCTGTGTTGTGCCAGTGAAGAACTACTTCGAGGAGCTGGAGTTGGACCTCAGCTGCGACATCCTGCTGCTCAGCGCTGTCATGCAGATGCTTCGCTTCGCAGACAATTACTTTGATGATATCAGTGACCAACTCAGCAACACCGAAGTCAAAGAATAGGAAGTACCTGTGCAGCAGATGTTTATATCTTGTCCAACTGTAGTGAAATGTCCATCACAATAATCCATCCATTTACCTGCAGGTGATGCTGCATTGAGGAGTTCACTGTGAATTTCCTCCCCTGAGTTCTCCAAGCACCCCTTGGAATGCTGGGAGATGTAGTGCCTCCAGAATAACCTCATTTTGATTGTGTCCCTCAGCTGCGAAATGTTCAATTTCCTTTCTGATCTGGCTTTAAATTCTTTAAACTATTATAAAATTGTTACATTATATATATTTTAAATTATTATTTTTAATTAGAGGTTTAAATACTGTAATTTATTAATAACTCACATATTTAAAAGTTATTATCACAGTGTCGGCTGATTTACTGAGACATTTCATCATAAGTTTGACAAGCTATGACATTATCAGATATTACTGCAAGTATTAAAATATATTCTTTTCTGCATGATGACGTTATTCACTTTTGCTTCATTATCTTTGTGTCATGTTATTGAAGCTGAAGTCACAGTCAGCAGGTTCAGAGCAGTTTATCAGAGCTCATCTTCATTGCTTCCTTAAGTCTGATTTGTGTTCGGCTGCTACATGGTGTTGTGTAATGCAGTGAGAAAAAAAATGAATTAATGAAAATAAAATAAAAGTCATGGATGATTGAAATGGACCACTTGGATTTAATTCAGTTGTAGCTGATAGTGCTCTCTGCATTTTGGTGTTTTGACATACGGTAACTTTTCATGGGATTTGTTTTTTTGTAATTTCCAGTTTGATTTTCCAGTTTCCTCATGAATATTTTATGGTATTTTTTATAAATAAAAAAAAACCTTCTAGTCTCTCAGATGTTTCTTTTGGCAGATGTAACCATGTTTATTGATCTGTTTCAGCCTGTGCTTCGAGTTGTAAAAGCATTCACTTATATTAAAAGCTCTTGCTGGCCAGAATGGATGTGGTGTTGAATTTGGAAACTCTTTATATGATCAAGATTATTAATGATTCCTAAATTTATTAATTATATGTAGTATTATGCATTGCCATCGAAGCTCAAAGTGCCCTTTGCTGCATGTCATCCCGTCTCTCCCCCTTTGACTAAAAAAATAACCTTAAAAAAGCAACACTGGGGCTATTAAATGTTAAAACTGGCCTGACTCTGTTAAAATCTGGTTTTCAGCAGGTTCCTGTTCTGCAGCAAAATAAAATCACACTTCACACTAAAAGTGTGAAAAAATACTATTATGTCTGTCTTGTGTTGTGACGTTGAAGTAAAGCACTTAATAAAGGATAGGACTTATTGTTTTTGATCTGAAAGCAAAATTTAATGGCTCGATTATTCATGTAGTTCCCAAACGTCAGGGCGGGCTCGATTATTCATGTAGTTCCCAAACGTCAGGGCGTAGGAAGGTGAGAGTGCAGTGGTGAGTCCAAGGGGGAAAGGTGTCATGACTCTTGTTGGCTCTGTTGTAAAGTCTTACTTTTAATTGACTGGTTTCCTTTGTGGTGAGGGACCAAATTGGGAGACAGGAGAATAATGTAGAGAGAATGATTGCATGTAGGTTACACTCACACTCACCACCTACTTTTGCATCATTGCAATTAACTGAACTGCACAGAGTTATAAACTGGCAGGTGTCCTTTCAGTGACAATAATCATTAGTTAAGAAAAAAACAAGCGTGCTCAGGATAAAAAAACACTAATCTAAAAGTTTGAAACTAGTTATTTTTATATTAAATAATTTAAATATAATGTGAAGCTCATAAACTGACTCCTGAGTGCATCATCTGCACTTTAGATCACACTTAACTGTATATTTTGTATATATTGTCCTACTCTTCATATATTTTATTTTATCTTGTTTTTTATATGCCTTTGTTTGCACCAAAGTGGACAGTATCCCAGTTTCATTGTGCTGTGGTATACAAGTATGACTGTACAATGACAATAAAGATTTATCTTATCTTATCTTATCTTGTCTTATCTTATCTTAACTTATCTTCTGAACTAATTATAAGCATGGTTTAGCTTACTGTAATATGTAGGCATGTGAGCAGGCAGGAAAAGTACAGGAGTCATGGTGGTTTCTTCTTCAAAGAAACCAACAAAGATACAAACATCTTCAGTTTTACTGCACTTCCACATTATCTGAGGTTCTACCAAGCAATCAGATAACTGTGTGTATTTAGTATACTATTATACTGCATAAACTATATATGTATGTGGTACATTACATACACATAATAGCAATTTGATTACATTATTTTAGTCAGTGTACCTCTACTGAAATAACTTCCTTTAAAAATCTCTTCCATCTGTTGACATGGGTGAGTGGTTAAGGCCATAGTGATTGGATAGTTTGTGGTGACCACTGGATAGGTTAGGTTTACAACCTAGCACTTGCCCTCAGTCACAAAAACAGCTGTTCATAGTCTTGTAAATATGTAATAAATCGTTAATGAATCCATCATAGTGCAGTTTATATCTTTAAGGTTACATTATGATTCATTTTCATTCTCCAAGAATTATATTTCTATTAATACAATTCAGTTTTCCATTGAAAGATGATAACAGTGAGCCTTGTTGTGTGTCTGGAACCATTTTTTTTAACCACAGCTTTGTTTCATAGGGAACTCTGGATTTTTTATTTCACCTCACTAATTTCATTTCCTTAGGGGGGCTCGATCAGCTCCTGATGTATCTGGGAGTCCATGAAGTCCAACGGGGCCTGAAGAAGACCACATAAAAAGATCTTACACAGTGTATGGAAATACCTGTACGAAGAACAAGATGATGTAAACAGACTGTAAACAGACAGATGGCTTCAGTTTATCAACCCAGGCTACTATTACACAGAATTGTTACATGTTATCTAAAATGATTGTATTTACAAGTGGATCTCTGGTCCCTGCTGTTCCACTGAGGTCTTCACATGGCAACAGGATTGGAGTCAGAGGTGCAGGTTGCTGCAGGAGGGTGGAGATGGAGCTACAGTTGTTGCAAGAATCTGCAGGTGGAGGCATCAGTGAGGGACTCTGGTTTAGTCTGTTGGAGATACTTTGACAACAGCCATCTGCCAGAATCTGCAGGTGGAGGTGCAGGTTGCTGGCAGAGGCTGGATTAGGTGGAAGTTTGGCAACAGCAGTCTGCCAGAATCTGCAGGTGGAAGCGGCAACTGCAAGTTGCTGGCAGAGGCTGTAGGTGGAGGTTTGGCCAGTTTCACTCTCATGGTAGTTGTGACAGGCTTTGGGTGTAGGGTGGAGCAGGACACTTTAGAGCCGGTAGCTGGAGGTTTGGCTGCAGCTCTCTGCCAGAATCTGCAGATGGAGGCGGAGGTGCAGGGTAACCTACCCAGACAATTACAGTTAGAGATAGTGACAGTCAAGCAATAGCACAGCGACACAGCTTCTCTGTCAGCGTATCATCTTACTGCTCCTCATTTTGAATATGGTTCTTTCCCTGCCGTAGTTCTTTCTTGCTGCCATCATGCGCGCCCTCCACCTCCCCATCACCACTCAGTCTTTACGGATACATCATCCAAATATGCCTCAGTAGTCAGCAGCCTCATAGTCAGCAGCCACATTCGTAAACAACTGTAACAAATGAATGTAAAGGGGACAACAGTGGATAAAGTGCTTTAAATTTTGAGTAGTGCATTCAAACATGAAATCCATGCAACAATTCTACCTTTGGGCAGTTTCCTCAGAGGTTTGTGATTCCTTATAAGTGGAGGATACCAGTTTTACAAAGGTAATAGGTATTTGGTTGATCCTCAAATTGTTGTGCAACTCATGACATGTTGTTAAATTTAGTTTACATGCTCAGTACATACACTTTCATTTGTCTCACACATTCATTTCAGGGGGTGACACTGAGTTTGAAACACAGTTTTCAGGGACTGATGAGGGACGACAGGCTGTTCATAGAGAGGGAAAGTGTGAAGGTAGACTGACTGTGTTGGTGAACATGAGATGAAGACGTCACAGCAGAGATATAAAGAGGAGTATTCCAACATGCCCAAAGACATGTGTATTTTAGAGCAAATACCAGATCTATGTCTCAAGCTAGAGAAGTGTGTGGAATAGTTCCTTGTAAGTAGTTATTTGTAAGACTAACAGAGCGAGATAAGCAGAGGTGTGGCTGGATGACTGAGTGGGCCTTTGCATTCAGATAAATATACCTAACGAAGCCAGTGAGGCCAGCCATGGCAGTTTATTAAAATGATTTAAAATTGTCGGCACTGGATACTTTTATTTTTTATACATTTTCCTGATTGTGCTTACATACTGTTACTCAAGTAGCATTTTCAATGCAGGACTTTTACTAGTGACAGAGTATTTTTAGGCATGTAGTCAAGACGACCTGCTGAAGTTCAAACTGAGCATCAGAATGGAAAGGTGATTTAAGTGAATTAAGTGAAACTGAGGCTACAGTTCACACAGGCTCACCAAAATTAGACAATAGAAGATTGGGAAAACGTTGCCTGGTCTGATGAGTCTCAATTTCTGCTGCGACATTCAGATGGTAGGGTCAGAATTTGGCATGAACAACATGAAAGCATGGATCCATCCTGCCTTGTATCAACGGTTCAGGCTGGTGGTGGTGGTGTAATGGTGTGGGGGATACTTTCTTGGCACACTTTGGGCCCCTTAGTACCAACTGAGCATGGTTTAAACACCACAGCCTACCTGAGTATTGTTGCTGACCGTGTCCATCCCTTTATGACCACAGTGTACCCATTTTCTGATGGCTACTTCCAGCAGGATAACGCACCATGTCACAAAGCTCAGATCATCTCAAACTGGTTTCTTGAACATGACGATGAGTTCACTGTACTCCAGTGGCCTCCATGGTTACCAGATCTCAGTAGAGCAATGGAAGATTTGCATCATAGCAAGTATGACACCAAGAATTAAAAGAGGGTCCAACCCAGTACGAGCAAGGTGTACCTAATAAAGTGGTAGGTGAGTGTATATAACATGAGAAACATATGAATGTGTTTTTAGACAGTCACAGGAAGTATCTGTTTCTATTGCTTCTGCTCATATTATCCACTAGATGGAGCTCTAGTGTCGTGTTTGAGGCTGTAGATGCTCACCTGGTAGCTGACAGCAGAGGTCAACCAGTGGCCTCCCTTCAGTTTATTTCCTCCACAGGGAGACCCCATAGCATGACATCCAAAACTCCTACAGTTGAGGAAAATGTGTCCTGACACACAGTCACTGTTGTCACTCAGTAGCTTTTAATAACTGATTGTGATCTGAATCTTCATCTGTAGCCTAACTGATGGTAGTGATTGCTATTCCCTGGATAAGAAACTGGCTTTGTGTGTGTGTGTGTGTGTGTGTGTGTGTGTGTGTGTGTGTGTGTGTGTGTGTGTGTGCGCAGCTCTTAATGTGAATGAAAGGAAAAGGAGCTTAGTGAAAGTTCACTCAGCAGAACAGCTTCCAGCTTCTCGTACACATTGTCTCCCTTTTTATGTATATTACCCATGTTGTCAGCATATTCAGCAGCCTTTGGATGTTCCTGTTACTTATTTAAATGTATCTGATGTCAACCTGTCTTCCCTATAATCTATTAATTATTAAAACTGATATTTTCTGGGCTCCTCCCTGCTGTTATTTCGGCACTGTTTGACGTGACCTCCACCTCCAGTGTTCATCAAAGCAGCCTCAGATTGTGATTCAGCTCCAGGTCCAGTGAGCCCCTCAGCAATCCAGCTGCAAATCACATCAGGTCTTAAATTGGTAAGACATCACCAAATCATCTCCATGTTTTTACCACCACCAGTCCAGCCTCCATTAACGAAAATTTGTACACATGCTTCATGTGATCTAAAGGACTTTTATTTCATAATCAGTAACAAATAAAATCATATCAATAGCATTAACTCTCCTCACTTTTCTCTCCTGCATTTGGAGGTGATGATAGTGAAGCTGAGAGAAGTGTGCTAGCTCAGCAAAACCCCATCAAAGTTAAATAACCATGATAAGAAGTTCTTTCAAAGGTTCTTTCAGGTCAGTTGTCTGTCATTCAGCGCGACTTTATCAGGGTTGTTTTGGCGAGCAGCCTGCGACTGATCAGGCGCAATAACAGCCCACAACAAGGCTCAGCTATCTTTATGACCTTGTGGCCATACCAAGCTTTTTGCTGTGTCAGCAAAATAGTTTTTATTTCTGGAACCTTATGTCGAAAGACTGGAGGATGTTGAGCCGCTGTTTGGATGGAGACATGAGGTCAGGAGATCCAAAACTGGCAGGAAAGCCTGGCATACTTAATGTTCCCAAACAGAAACATGCAACATTCGAGAAGTCTGACACATTGGTTACAGTTAGTGTTGCCTTGTTATGTGAGGGTGACACCCAAATCAAAAATACAACCTGCTGCAGCTCTGAGGTCATGACTGGGTGTCATTAAAGGTGAGTATGACTGTAAGTGGTTTGACAGTAAACACTATCCATGGGTTGTTATCTGTGGATGGAGGAAACAGAGTAAATGTGCAAAACAAACCTCACGATTTAACTGTGCTGCAACCAAAAACAGGAGAAATCTATTTATATGTACGTGCAATGTTTACACTTTAATTTGTGTGGAGTGTCGGGGCTACAGGCTTTTAGAAATACTGAGGTCATGAGTCCCGCTTATGACTTTTAGGGCTAAAAATGAGTTTTTTTGCTGCCTCATTTGGTTAAAAAATACCAATCGATAGTCCTCCGGTTATACCATGTGATCATTTCCAGACATGCGTATTAAAAAGTGACAGAATGCTTTATTTTTTAGATATTTTTTGGGCATTTTTTGCCTTTAATGGACAGGACAGTTAAGTGTGAAGGGGGGAGAGAGAGAGGGGATGACATGCAGCAAAGGGCCACAGGCTGGACTCGAACCCAGGCCGCTGCGGCAACAGCCTTGTACATGGGGCGCCTGCTCTACCACTACGCCACCGACGCCCCAGAATGCTTTATTTTTGATGTACATGCGAGCACAGAAGTTTTCATTGTCAATGGCGAAACAAGCTAGACAATGTTGATTATATTCTGTTAATCAATTATGGCATCCATGGTGATCTTTCTCCTTTAACCACACCAAAAAACACTAGAGGAACATAATTATGTGAGCCCATATACGACACAGGATCATGCATACTGGAGTTTTAATTGAAAAATATAAGATCATGTATATAATATATATAAGATATTTCCATACGTGGAGGCTGCCAGTTCACAAACATGCCAACAGTCATATAAGCTGCAGTGCAGAGGCAGGTTGAAGCTCCCTGTCCTCTTAGCTGTGTTCGTTTTGTGTTTACAATGTTTACATATCACATAATTATTGATGTTTATTGCCTTTACAGCAGCTCCTCTTCCTCGTCATCATTTCGGGCTGTGAGTTTAGGAAGTTCAGACAGATCAAGCTCTGACTCAGCAGCTCCAGCTGATACCTGTGGAGCGGAGAGCTGCAGGTGGGAGGAGGAGGGGGGTGAGCCGTCTAAACAGGGAGCTATGCTCACTATGTAGCCGTGTGACACAGCAGTATGTTTTACAGGCGGCCCCCCCTGTTACCCACTACTCTTCGTCCACACTGAGTGACACACATGCAGTAAATGTCTCACGCCCTCTCTGCTGGTAAACCTGCCCGTAGCATTGTTAAGCCAAAGTGCAGTGTGGGGGTTGAAATGAAAGCACTGCAGTGATGAGGGTGAACCAGGTTGGAGTTGAAGTGAGGGGATGGAAAATCATAACCGGAGAACACACTGATATGCTGTTTGCTTTTGTGAAAGCCAGACACTGATTTAGCATCCACAAAAACAAGACCTTATGCTTTACATCTGATATATTTAGATGGGAGATTGTTTTTCAAGTCACAAGTAAGTCTTAAGTCTTTGCACTCAAGTCCTGAGCCAAGTCCCAAGTCCTAAACTTAGTTATAAGCGCTAAACAAGTCATTATTTTGTCTTTATGCAAATGATAAATGCTTTAAAATGTTTTTATCTATCTGTTAAAACAGGTTTGTTGGAAGCTGTTGCATCTCTGTCTGTAATTTTCAACCCGTGTGTTTTGCATACTGCTATTGTTTTTTGTTGTGTAGTTTTTGTAGTCATTTTTTCTAACCGGCACTCTGTAGCCTAATGTAAGTTCCTTAAGGTTCTCTCCTGCCATTTGATTGGATGCTGCTGGATGGGTCAAACAAAGTGGATCTGGGGAATTTTGTGTCGACTTGCTGGGTGTGAAAACTGCTAACATTAATTCTGGAACTGAAGGTAAATAAATTGATTTGTGGCACAGCTTTTTGTTCATTCATTCATTTCATTTTCCTTAACTGCTTTTCCTGTTGGGGGTTGTGGGGGGGCCCGGAGCCTGTTCCAGCTGACATTGGGCGAAAGCCAGGGTACACCCTGGACAGGTCCCCAGACTATCACAGGGCTGACACATAGAGACAGACAACCATTCACACTCACGGCCAATTTAGAGTCGCCAGTTAACCTGCGTGTCTTTGGACTGTGGGAGGAAGCTGGAGTACCTGAAGAAAACCCACGCTGACATGGGGTGAACATGCAAACTCCGCGCAGAAGGGCTCCCCCAGTGTGGGATTCAAACCCTCCACCCTAGGTATGAACCAGGAACCCTCTTGCTGTAATGCTATCCACTGCACCATCATGCTGCCTTTAGATTTTTGTCCACCTTAAAAAACTTTTCTCCTGAATAAATGAATGAAGCTTGTAGGTCATCCACAAGCAAAGCAGGAGCTGGTTAAATGGCAGTAATGGCCTATTTAAAGTTTTGAATATGGACTGTAACTGTCCCTTCAGGCCTTTTTTGAATAGTTGATACGTGTAATTACAGTATGTTCTAAATAAGATTTGCCTTGTGGGGTGTTGGTTCTTATTTTAGTGTCCTTTTTAGGCTTGTCAGTGTTTTTCAGTACTAAAAACAAGATAAAAAAAAGACATATTTTAATGACAGTGCCTCCAGTTGACCAAGAAAAGTGATTTTATTTAAAAGTTACTGAAACAGTGAAGTTGTGTCTGTGCTGTCTGGATTACACTGCTCCAAGGACAATTATGACTTTCCTGTTTTACATCAGATATGCACAAGTCAGGCAGATAAAATGTCAATAAACATACTATATACAATGAACAGGAAAAAAATGTGGGCGTGATGATATGTTACATAAAACAAACACGTCTGCTTTCCTGTCAGCTGAAGTACAGAGATGATCACAGATGGCAATCAGTCTTTTTTATTATTACTATTGTTGAGTCAGTCTATTTTTGTCCTTCTATTCTCAGATTTACTTTTCTCCAACTGTTTCTGTGTGAAGGTGATAATGTGACATTTGGGTTTTGACAGCTTCAGGATACACGGGACATGATGTTCTGTACCGACAGCCTCTGATCATGTTCACAAGTGCCATGTATAGACGGCAGCCGGGTAGATGCAACCACTACACCTTGGCGTAAAGTATAAAGTAGGTCATGTAATTTGGTCGTTTGGATGGAGAGAGTACAGCTTAATCTAGAAGTTATGTTTTGAACAATTTGAACGATTTTAAGGTTGCAGGTTGTGAAAAGAAGTGTGAAAATCCAAACACTAGTTTAAAATAATTCCTGACTTTCTGAGGTAAAGTTTATTCAGCAAGCAGTTAGGCTGATTGACATCTCTCACTGATGAGCGTCAAGTACTGATGGCCCATTTCCAACAACCATGAACCAATTAGTTAGCGTCACAGATTGGCATTCCCCAACATAAATTTGCTGTTGAGAAGCTGTCGTTATTTCCTGTTTCTGTGGGACACTTCTTATAAACAGAGCACAGTTTCAGTTTCATGGATCCATTTGCATTCTGTGAAAGCTTTCCCAATTTCGAAGAATGAGAGACTGAAAGGTAAAGTGTTGCCCAAGGGCCGCTGCAGGTACAAACCTGACTGTTTGCCTTGCTGCATACTTTACTGCAGCCTGCTCGTTGCTCTGCGACTCCGTGTCTGGAGGGAACTCTTTGTAAATATTTTTTTTCACATTTGTGCTATCAAATATAACGTGTTGTTTACTAGAGAACATGTACAGAATACTGTATATGCAGTGTTCTTTCCTCTCTGGTTTTTGGGCTGCAGTGACAGTGATACATTCAGAGTGTTTAGATGGCTTCTACTGTATGTGTACTGCTGCAGATTATTTACATGGCTGTCACTCAAGGTGATCCATTTTACAAAGTATGTGTCACAGTAACTGAATCCGCCTCAGTGGGTGGCTCAGTGCTGGCAGAGGGCCATGCAATTGAAAGATCTCAGGTACAATTCTTCACCGTCAAAGTGTCCTTGAGCAAAACACTGAAACTTCTCCATGTTTTTTATTTATTTATTTATTTTTTTTATTTCAACTAAATATTGCCAGGTGGGGGCTTGAACCCAGGGCGGGGGAGCCCTTCTGTGCGGAGTTTGCATGTTCTCCCTGTGTCAGTGTGGGTTTTCTCCAGGTACTCCAGGTTCCTCCCACAACCCAAAGACATACAGGTTAATTGGTGACTCCTGCCCATAGGTGTGAATGTGAACATGAATGGTTGTCTGTCTCTATGTGTCAGCCCTGTGATAGTCTGGCGACCTCCCCAGAGTGTACCCCGCTTTTCACCCAGTGTCATCTACGATAGGCTCCAGCAAATTAAAGGTAATATGGGTAAACATGACTCTGGTGTTTTACCTTTGAGTTACAGGTAGTCTGTTTCCTTAAAAACTTGACTTAAACAATCACAAAAATTCAGATATTGTCTATATTTAAATGAAACAGTTGCCCTTTGATTATCTTCCATTGATATTTATATCAAGCCGTTGTCAATAATGTATATATTTCACTCTTATTGACAACCAGCCACAGAATATGCCCAACTTTATGAGCAGTTAAGGTCATTTGACAGAGTGACCTGCTGTGAGATTTCTTATTAGGCTACATGGGACTGTTTGACATCGACATGTTTCTTTTATTTTTACACTTCACATCTGTGATAACTTGCAGAAAGTGTTTTTTCAGATGAAACTATCATTATCAGAGTAACCGTCCTCCCCAGCCTGCTTATGAGTGGAAAATTTAAATTGCTGGGTGTGATGATGTTCATGTGTTTGGACAGGAAGCGCTTGATGATGTCACTTGTTGTGGTATCTGTCTAAAACAGACAGTTGTCCGTGACTCACCTTGAAACACCTAGTGTGTCATTATACTCGATACCTGGTGTTGGCCACAGGGACAAAAATATATTTTACGTCTATGTTGGTTTGACAGGTAGTTAAAATCACAGATGGCCTTGGCAAAGAAGAAGATGAGTGTTTGTCTTGTTAAAACGTTGCTGCAGAGTGCCTGTGGTCCAGTAGTTCAACAGGTGGAGCAATTTGGCCAGGGTTGGAGATCTGATTTCTATTCATGCAACCAGTGATAACAGTGTGCTGAATGAGATAAAGGCATCCACCAGCTACAGGAAAAGTGTGACGTTGTTGACTGGGATTTGTGTAGCTGAGCACTGCATGTTATAGATAAAGTGTAGAAATACAACAAGAAATAAAACAAGACTTTTAATGTTAGCATTTTTAGCAAACAAGACTAGCAACTTTTAAAGTATTGATTAACCTTTTTGTCTATGGCTTTACACACACCTCTTTATTCCCTGTGAAGCAAGAAAGTTGAGTAATTTTGTCTGAAATCTGGAGAAGTCACCTTGGACCAAAGACGATTTGGTGGTGATTCTTAAAGGCCATTTAAATCATATCAGATTTTCACAATAGATATAAAACTACTTGGACGTCTTGAAAAGTTGCTGTTACAGCACCTTGTTCAGGCAGTGTTTTCACATATTGTCCAGTGATGCATCCTCTCTACATTGAACACACCTGTATAAACAGCTTTTGCACATATTGAACAAACTCAAATGCTTGGCACTGCTTTCCTGCTGCTACACTCCTGCTCCCTAATAAATTTAACACACTCAACCTCGCCACCTCACCTTGTCGTGAACACGCTGTCAGATGTGTGCTATCTACATTTATATGTTGTGTATCTCGGGCTCTGAGTCTTTAATGTCTCCACTGGGACTTTTCACATTTGTATTTTTTTAGCTGTTGCTAAGAGAGAAATTGCAGAGTCATGTATGTGCAGTTTGACAGAAGAAGACTGTTTTCACATTAATTTGCTGAGAGGGTTAAGTTTCGCTTTGCTCATCTTAAATCTGAGTTAAAGATGTGAATGAACAGGCAGGATTTTGTGCCATCACAGCTAGTTTGTAAGCCAATCACAGTCCACTTAAACTTACACAAACACGATGTGGACACTTGAAACCTCCAGTGCCCACATACTGAGGCCCTGTCCACACATACAGATCTTTTTGTAAACAAATATTTTCCTCTGCATTTCTTCTACACAAAAATTTAGTTTTAGGTCACTAAAATGTAAAATGGAGCTTTGTGAAACAGTGATGTCATCCTCTCAATTTGTGCATGCCCATTATTGCTTTGTCTAATGATCTTGCAGCAGAAACAAAAACAACAATGTTGGACTAAGTTGGTGTGTCTTTTAGCCTGTGCACGCCAGCAAGTGATTGGAGTCGTTTTCATGTTCTAGTGTGGACAGAAATATTTTGTAAAGCAATAACTGTGAAGACAGAATTTTTTTCTCAAACAGAGGTAACAAAAATATTTGTATACATGTAGACAGGGCCAGAGATGTACTTTATTGAAGTTGGAGATATCTTGTGTCCAGATATTTAACTTTTCAAAGGGGAAAGGTTTACTTATTCATGAAGAAGAAGAAGAAGAAGAAGAAGTGGATGCCATTTTAAGAATTTTTATAATAGGGGATGATGCATGCAATAAAAGGACATCTGTACATGTGGGTATAGAAAGAATCAACGTGACTTGTGAAGGTCAGTGAACCTCAGCGAATCTACCCGCTTCCTCACACACACTGTAAACAAGCCTTAATTAGCAAGTCAAGCTATTATATGTCTCCCTGTCACCAGAGCTGCTTGTTTGTGCACGGGACTTTGGCACGGGATTACTTACTTACTTACTGTCCTGGCATGTAGGGCAGCAAGAAATGGTTCCCACTCCTGTCTGTTTAGGGCGTACTGTTGGATGATACCCCAGGTCTGCGTTAGGGCTGTCAGCTCTCTCCCCACTGTGAGACACCAGGGTTCTTTGGGTCTTCCCCTCTTACAACTTCCTTCTTGTGTCCAGTAGAGAGCAGTCCTTGTGATGTCATCCTGCTCTCTTTGCATGATGTGTCCAATCCATCTCCACCAACTTCTCATGATGATGGTATCTGTGCTGGAGATGGAGATGGTGTCAGGCCAGAAGATATGTAGGAGTTTTCTTAAGGCTCCTTGTGTGGAATGTCTGCAGCTTGGAGAGGTCGCTCTCTTGTCATTCCCCAGCTTTCTGAGCTGTATAGCAGCGCAGAAAGAACACAGCTAGAGTACAGTTTTAGCTTGGTGTTGATGCTGTACTGGGGGGACTTCATCTAACGCATCTAACAGTGTTTCCAAGATATACAAACTCTTCTGTTGCAGGTAGGTTTGCTACCTGTCTATCCACCTGTATCAGTGGGGGTTTTGGGCATCGAAGGTCATCACATCCGTTTTCTTCAGTCTGATTTTCAGTCCTTTTTGCTGTGTGAAGCTGCTGAGACAGGATGGTTTTCAACACCGTCTTATCCCGCACATACATGTCAAAGTATGACCCACCCTCCTGTGTCAGTTTTGGACATTCAGAGACGGCGTGTCAATTTACACTTATTGCATGCATTGTGTCTTTTCAAAACACACTTCAGTTTTAAGAGGTTGTTAAATGCATACCGTGTTTTTCTAAAATAAACTCACAGCATAGCTAAAACACTTTGTTTTTTTATTTACCTCCGTAGGTTTAGGCAACAAAAGTACATGGGTTAAGTAAAACATCATGGTTTGGCTTGAAATATAACATAATCTAACATCATGTCACATACATCACTAGAGCAGCATGCTACATATACTTACACACTCCATTATTATTAAAATAACTCCAATAACTTTCAGTTTTGCACGAATAACAAACAGTGGACTCCCAGGTGAAAGTCCGGACTTTGTTTGACCAATCTAGCAACATTCCCACCCTCCCTGTACACACTTTCTAACTCTTTGTACAGCGGTAGTTACTTACTGCTGCCACCTGGTGTGGATCATACCACCGTGAAGGTTGCCTCTGTGCGTCGGTGTCTGACGATAACATCCACAGACAAAGCAGTAGTATTTAACAAGTTAGGAGCGAGAATGAACTAGGGTGGGTGTAGGAGACCAGTGCCAAGTCATCTGCTAAGTTGAGATCTTCAAGTGTGGAAAAGAGCAACCATCTCATGCCTTCTAGGTTTGTCTCAAGTTGTTGCAAAGTAGTGCTGACATCTTGCATCTTTGCCTCACTCCTGTTTTTAATTCAAAAATCTGGTTGCTGTTTCCTACTTGGCATGTGAGGTTGTTGTAAAAAGTCTTGATGATCTGTTGTGGAGTTACATATATATGTACAGAATGTGCCGTAACCGTCCTTGTGAATGCACTTGAAGGCCTTCTTAAAATCTATGAAGTTGATGTAGAGTTGTTTTTGCCATTATGTCCCCTGCTCTATCATGTTGTGAGTGAAAATCTGGTCAGCACACCCTCTTCCTCTCTGATAACCTGCTTGTTCTTCTCTAAGTTGTTTGTCTACAGTGTTCGAAATTATTTTGCAAAAATTTTGATTGGAATTGACAAAAGGGGGATTTTGTCACAACCAGTCAAGGAAGTCATAGATTCAGTCATGTTTAGGAGACGTCTCCAAGGCTTTTCATAAGAATTTAAAGAACCCTTGAGGGAAAATCTAAGTTTCTCCAGTCTGATGAAAATATTTTTCATCTGTCTATTATGGGTCGGAGGCTGAATATGCTTCCATTTAAGGAGAATAAGTCACATCAACTTTACCGCAAATTTGACTATTTAAAACATGTAAAATCTCATTGTTGAACTGAACGCAGCAGAACATTATTAAGCTCAGAGTTTGTGACAGCATCACAACTATTTTTGCATCTTTCACTCCCCCTTGCCATTTCAATGGAAAAAAAATGCCTATTGCAAGATGCTTTCTTAGAAAAGCTGCCGGGAAATCAGACATTTCAGGCCACAACAATCCCAAAAACAGTCAGCAAAATCCTGGAGGGACTGATTAACATCAAGGACAGTCTCTGGTTCCTGTCTGGTTCCTGTCTCTTCCATTGGGAGGACACCAGGTGACCTTGCGGATGTGGGAAAAGGATGCGTCTGATGACAAGGAGTAAGAAAGCCCCTTTCCATTTTCATTTTTTGATGCCACATTTATTTGTAACCCATTGCACACAATTGTGTTTATTTCCTTTGTTGCTGTTTCTGTAACACTATGAGACTTGGTTGTTAGCCCGGTGTCCAACCTCGAATCTGGAGGACCAGCTGATTCTCTTTGTCAGGCCTCTGCTCTTTGACCTGACCGACTGTGGTGTCATTGGAGTTCCTACTGGTATAGTGCTTGGGGTCATTGAGGCATGCTAGCCCCCTGACCACGACAAGGTGGCAGTCCTTTGGGAAACATGGGATCCTACAATATAAATACCTTTCATAAACAACTTCAGTCATTCATCGTCTGTAACTGCTTATCCTTTTTGAGTCACAGTCACGGGGGGGCTGGAACCTACTGACACTGGGCGAGATGTGGTGGGGTACAACCTTGATAGGTTGCCAGACTATCACAGGGCTGACACATGGAGACAGACAACCATTCACGTACACATTCACACCTACTGCCAATTTAATGTCACCAATTGACCTAGCCTGCATGTCTATGGACCTTGGAAGGAAGCCAGAGACCTCGCAAAAAACCCACGCTGACACAGAAAGAACAGGCAAACCCAGGACCCTCTTGCTGTGAGGTAACAGTGCTAACCACTGCAGCACTGTGCCGTCCTTTTTATAAACAGCTTTTGCAATTAAATTATTTTCAGGGAGTTGTTAAGAATAAATATGAGAGGAGCCAAAGATAACAGGGCCAGAAAGGAACTGTTGCTGGTCGGAGGTGTGTGCATCCATTTCATCATCTGCTCCAACTGAAGCGGTGAAGTGGTAATCTATATGTTTTTCTGTCCTCCTTTTTTGGTGCTGTTGTGTCATTGCATTGTAGGCTACTTCCCCAAAAAAATCACAGATGTACAATGGGGAAATTGGTGGAAATGCTTACAGGAAATAAACAGAGCTTTAATCCCATAGTGCACGTCACTCCGATACCTGAACACGCTGTACTGAAAAACAAAAGTTACAAAAGTGCAACGTTGGTTCAAGAGTCTTCCATCAGTCTTTCATCTCAGCTGGCTGAGCTGTTGCTTTGCGTCAGATCTCACCACTGACAGTCTCTAATCCATCTGGCCAGCAGCCTGGAGGAGGAAACATTGTTCAGCCTCACAGTGTTTACATCTCCATTCTTCCCCGGGTTAACACAGCCTGCAGCGCAGAGGAGAAGCCAGAGTCTTCAGTTTTGCTGAGGAATAACAAAGCCCATCCAACTCTGTTTAGAATATCAACCCTCACCATTATGTCCTCCATGTTTAGCCTCTAGACAAAGTTGTTTTTCCTCAAAATACATCTGTGAAAAACACTTAGATTTGACATGTTACTGATACCTGGCTCTGAATTGGTCTGTTTAATTAGATGATTCTGCAGCAGAGTGATATGTGCTGATATATGTAAAGTCTCTCTCTGAGACTTCCTCACACTTGTATTTTCTTTCTGGCTTTGCTTCTCCTATTTCACACTCTCCAACTGCAAAGACACACTAACCTATTACCTTTATGTGATCATCAGTGGTCATCAGAAACAGTATTGCTAATGGTGTTTATAAAATTTACATTTTAAAAACCTGAATCTCACACATTCAAATCATATCAAGATGATGTATTGTTCTGTTTTTAGCAGTGCATCATCAGGGTGTAGTGAGTAACATTTGCAGTTAAACATCTGTGAAAGCGAAATCAGAGCGGACAGAAGAGAAAAGAGGGAGGGAGAACACAGGAAAGAAAAATTTAATTAGACCAAAATAGGAAAGGA
Organism: Epinephelus moara; assembly: GCF_006386435.1. NCBI lineage: Eukaryota > Metazoa > Chordata > Actinopteri > Perciformes > Serranidae > Epinephelus > Epinephelus moara. The sequence goes on from NC_065515.1 coordinate 32,005,767, forward strand.
GGAAAAAACTGGAAAGGCAATGAGATGAGTAGAGTAAACTACAGGAAAGGAGGAGGAGGAGGAGAAGCCAGAGTGGAGAAGGGGAAGGAGGCAGGAACCGGTCTGAACCAGCGTAGGCTGACTCTCGGGGCTTTATACCCCTCCTCACTTCCCTCACTTCACTCCTGCTCCTCATCTTTCCTCTGACTCAGACTGGCTGAACTTTTTCTTTGAGCGCTCCGTCATGCGCTTGTTGTCACCAGGAACAATTTGGATACACATTCCCCAGAAGTGTAAGAGGATCCACAGCAGAGTGATGGTGGTGTTGGGAAGATCCAGGGCTTATAGTGATGGGCAGGTGTTGCGCTACTCATTACGTAAGGAATCAGGAGGTGAAGTGGGAGGCGGAGTCAAACTGGGTGTTTTGATATCAAGCAGACATGCTTGAGATTTGTGAACATCCACGCGCACTTCTGGTGGAACAGTCTGTTTTTTCCATGCGACAGTGGGCATACCATCAAGCATCTATATGTGTCTATAAGCTGTCAATCTCTGTGTGGAAACTATAAAGATAAAATGGAGCAGTGGCACTTCGAAGAAAGTTATCTTTTTTCAGTATAAGATGCCTCAAACATTTTACATTTCCGGTGAAATTATTTAAGGATGCTGAGTCCATTAAGGTCTCTGATGATGGTGGTGATGACGAGAAAGAGAGCTGATGAAGATGACTATGTGCCAAATAATGGGCATTTAAGGTGTATATGCAGCGATTACTGGTTTGAGAGTAATTAGTTTGGAATAAATCATGGCAGGAATATAGATTAGACTGCTTCTAAAATCAGTGTAAGGAGATATTAGGTGTTTGTGAGGAGGGATGGTTGCACTGGCATTGACACTTGTTTTTTAGTGGGTCAGAGCTGTTATAAAACCTTGATAAAAAAAAGGGCAGCGAGGTCAGAGTCATGGGTGTCACCGCCTCAGGGATGAGCCCAACCTTATGTGTGTCACAGGTCTCATCCAAACTGACTCTATTCCTGGACTCAGCCGGCTGCCAAGTCCTAAACTTACTTCCCTGGACCAGTTAATGCTAGCTGCTCTCTTGACTGGAGATCAGGCACCTTCTATTAATATACATTACATTCATATCTTCACTCATCAGAGCAAACATGGAATCACTGCGCACCACAGCCAATTCTATTTTAGGGGTTTGGGTCAGACAGATGCTGTAAACAAGTCTGATAACTTTTTGTGATGAATATTAGCAGAATATATGGTAATGGTCTGTAGCAAGATATGTATAGCTTTTTTGTGTCTTTCCATTGTGAAAATCTGTTATGTAGTGAGATGCCTCATTTAAAGGCTGAAAGTTACAGTGTCCCATCAGGCTTCAGAGGCTGTCTGGAAAAACAACAGAATCTGAAGTTGTGAGAGTTCTCTGATGCTTTTTGGGGGAAAGATTAGAGATGATTTTGTCTCACTGGGTCTCGAACGTGACAAGGGGGCCCAACTAGATTTGGTTTGTACGTCTCCAGCCAGTGGGCCCCTCATTGGATGTCTGAAGTACGGAAGGAGGTGGTGCTGGAGGTCAGACCCCTGACCTCTGACCTCACCCCATAATTCTGCCAGAAGCCTCACTACATGCAGAGCAGTCATCAATCCACTGCAGGGTGATATAGTAACTGCTCTGTGCTGATTCACAGCTTTTATAATGCGTGACCAAAGGCAGCTGTATACTGCTGAAGCAGCCCAGAGCTGCTGTGCTATATGCACTGAGATTATCTTTGTGACTTTCATTCACAACAACACCACAGAACTTTCTTCCAGGTTTGATCACAGCACCAGGAGGAAAACATAATGATGTCACTTTTACCATTTGAAACATCAAAACTATCTGTCAAATTCTTTGTGATACCTTGATATGACTTCAATAAAGACACCACACCATGGTGCACACACTGGTCATCTCTCTGCTTGCCAGCAGTATAGAGAGGCAAGGTCCCTCCCCTTTTGGGGTCCCCCATGGAATCCTATTTCAGAAAGAAATATGTTGGCTTATGGTAGTTAATAGCGAAAGACAAATATTTCTTTTGATCCTGTTTGAGTTGTGATATGAATTGGACATATGTTTGTCAATTTAAAATCTAATTTTGCAAATCAAGAAAGTCGTAGTTGGATGCAGGTCTGTTGTAGTACCATTTCGCGTTATGTGAAAGTGCTCAGTGAACTACATCTCTTGTTTAGCAGGATATATGACACCAACACCAGCGAGCTAGCTGGCTAGCTCTTGGTCTTTTATCAGCCTAGAAGAGAAAGAACAAGCAAGACCCATTGCTCATGTGAGTATATGCCAGTACAAACCCCCCCCCCCCCAAAAAAAACAGCCGTTGTAGGTGACTGGTAACGTGACTTCCGTCTTACACCTCTTGATCTGCAAAATTATAGGGGAGGGACTTCTCTTCTCTATTGTTAGCTCAAATGTTTTGCGAGATCAAAGCCACATGTCCAATAAGCACCATTATTCTCTTTACCCTATTTCCTGCCTTAAGAGGACAAACATGTTAGTTAACCCAAACATGGGGTAATTTTTATCACTGATCTCACATTGCTTCCACTATTTGCAATTACCTCTGTAGACTTACAGAAAGTACAGTGCTATTTTCCCCTATCAATGTGTGAAGAGAACTGGATACCATGTACCCCAGTCATTCTAACATGGCTGAAAACGTTTTTCAGGATTTCTCTGACTTCTAAATCATTGGGCTCACTACATCACCAAGATGTTTTAATTTTTTTTAATTAATATTTCTATATTTAGATGCTCTCCCCAAATTCAACCCAGAGGGTAAAAGGTTGAGCCCCCCTGAGGCTGTCATGTTCTTCAGTGATGGTCTTGTTGTTCATAGTAATGTAAATGTAGATGAATTTAAATTTAAAATATGGAACATAGCTTGTTATTACTCTTATTTATTTATTTAAAAGGGACCATGTACAGTTCAAAACATTTATAAATGTTACCATTTCATGCACCATACCAGATTATAGCTGAAAGCTAATTTGCATCCACAGTCCCTTGGCAGGTCAGAACAAAGACACAGCCCAGTAAAATAATATAAAGATGCACACACACACACACACACACACACACACACACACACAAAACAAGACAAACAATACAATAAAAAGCTACAAACCATAGCACACAATACAAATTGATACAATGAAGACACAAGACAGACAATGCAATATAAAACTACACAGAAAAGCACATCATACACAAGACACACGATACAAAGCTACACACAACATCACAAGTGAATGCTTGTCAAACTTACACAAATTATAAAGTCCAGATTTCAAGGTTTACGTAATAGGCCATAATCAAACTGAGTCACATTAATCTTGAGAGGCAAGTTTGTGCAAGTTGGTAACTCCAAACTGATCATGAGACTTACAATAGAATCATGAAAAATGAAACAAAAACTCTCAAGTCCCTGAGAAATGCTGAGGGATGTGCTGCTGCGGCTGTTGTTGCAACTAAAGTATGTTGCAGTGAAGCTCAGTTGGCAACAGTACAAAATTTAAGTTTAGTAGATTTGAATTTGTGGAAGGATGTGGAGCGTGAATGAGCTCAGTGGATATTTAGTGATTTTTTAAAAAGAAAAAAGCCCAAAAGCAGAAATCCTGAATGAGCGTCTCCTCTCTAACACTAAAACCTCACCACCTCATTTATTGGAAAAACATGCATTATAATCTAAGTAAAGCATACTTGGGCAAAAGTCCTCCATCTGCCATAGCTGAAAATCAGTTCCACCTGGACAGAGGCGAGGCGGTACTGCTTGGTTTTTCCATTGCATAACTCTCCAGCTGCATTTTATTTGTTTCTCTGGAGAGTTGAAGGCATGGCCGTACTCTTTATAGTGAATGTCTATATACAGATGTATCTATTGAAAGCACATTTTTGCGTGCTGTATTCTGCCAGTGGAAATGCTTGGAAAAATCCAGTTTTTCTCTATTTTGAGCCGCCAGAAGAGAAACCTTCTAGTAACTGTTGGATAGAATGCTGTGTTTCATTTAATGGACTTTGCTTTTCTGCACCACATTCAAGCAAAGCTACAAGAAGAAGGCCCACAGGATCTGTAAATACTGTGTCAATTCATTGGCTGACTTTTTTAACAGCAAGGTTCGACACCACCTGCACATGTTTTTTGTCTTTTACAACCACAGAGCGAATCTCCATGTTGCATTTTTTAATTTTTGGCTTGTTTAAGCTATACAATTACAAGAGAGCCAGAGCTTGTAAACTAATGACTCAAGAACTCAGCCTGTTTGTTAGACAGAAATCCAGCCATCCTGCCAAGACAGCGACTGAAATGTAGGCAGGAAGAGGCAGTTAAGACAAATGTAACTTCAACCGAGCACAATGGACAGTTTTCAGACCTGTGGAGAACACTTAAAGAAAGAGAACACCTAAAGAACCCTTAAAGAAATAGGTACAGCAGCATGCAAAACTCTGGGCACCCCTGGTCAAAATTTCACTTACTGTGAATAGAAAAGTAGAAGATGAGCTGATCTCCAAAAGGCATGAGGTTAAAGATGACACATTTCTTCAATATTTTAAGCAAGATTACTTTTTCATTTCTGTCTGTTCCAGTTTCAAAATAACAAAAAAAAAAAAAAAAAAAAAACGGGCCTGAAGCAAAAGTTTGGGCACCCTGCATGGTCAGTACTCAGTAGCTCCCCCTCTGGCAAGTATCTGGCAACTAAGAGTCTTTCAATTCCTGTTTGGGGCATTTTCGCCCATTCTTCCTGCAAAAGGCTTCTAGTTCTGTAAGATTATTGGGCTGTCTTGCATGCACTGCTCTTTTGAGGTCTATCCACAGATTTTTTAATGATGTTTAAATCAAGGGACTGTGAGGGCCATGGCAAAACCTTCAGCTTGTGCCTCCTGAGGTAGAACATTGTGGATTTCGAGGTGTGTTTAGGATCACTGTCCTGTGCACTGTTCAGCTTCAGCTTTTTACAGATGCTGTGATGTTTGCCTCCAGAATTTGATGGAATTTGATTGAATCTATTCTTCCCTCTACCTGTGAAATGTTCCCGTGCCACTGGCTGCAAAACAAGCCAAAAGCATGATTGATCCACCCCTGTGTTTAACAGTTGGACAGGTGTTCTTCCCATGAAATTCTGCACCCTGTTTTCTCCAAACATACCATTGCTCATTGTGTCCAAAAGTTCTGTTTTAACTTCATCGGTCCATCAGGTTTAGATGTTTCTTTGCAAACTTCTGATGCTGAATTTTGTGGTGAAGACACAGGAAAGGTTTTCCTCAGATGACTCTTCTATGAAGATCATGTTTGTGCAGGTGTTGCTGCCCAGTAGAATGGTGTACCACCACTCCAAAATCTCTTAAATCTTCCTGCAGGTCTTTTGCAGTCAAACGGGGGTTTTGATTTGCCTTTTCAGTGTTTCTAGGAGCAGTTCTCAGAAAGTTCTCTTGGCCTTCTAGACTTCAACTTGACCTCCACCATTCGTATTTACTGTATTTATTAAGCTTTGAAATTTGCATCACCTGGCCTTTCCAAACAATGACTGTGAACAAGCCATAGCCTTAACAAGCTAATTTAGGTCCAAGACCCTGGTAAACGTTGTCTGGGAGCTCAAATGTCTTGGGGTGCCCAACTTTTGCAGGGTGCTCCTTTCCTTTGTTCACTCTAAAATTGTACAAAACAAAAACAATACACTGATCTTGCTTAAAATGTTGAAGAAATGTGTCATCTTTAACTTTATGCCTTTTGGAGATCAGTTCATCTTCTACTTACTTAACTATTCACAGTAAACAAAATTTTGATCATGATCATGCATGCCACTGTAGGTATATAATATGTGTAAGTACTTTACATTCATTGGTCACTGATATTAATAGACATCTCAGTACTGTCACAGTATGCGGTGCCACCAGAGTTCAAATATCCTTCTTCACACTGGGACAGACAAAGGAACTGAAGAATCAAACGCTTCAGACATTAAATAAACATCGCCCAACATGCCTAATGTGAACAGACCTCTGCTTGTGCTCAGTATTGTAATGTGGTCTGAAAGAACAGTGTCAACAGATACACTTAAGTCTCTGCCCAGCTCTCATAAAGCTCAGCTGTGTATCTTTCCGCTAAACACAGCAGTAACTCTGCTGCTGCTGCTGCTGCTGCTGCTGCTGCTGCTGCTGCTGGTGTTTGAGTTAAACAGCTGTGCAAGTGACCTGTCTCTCAGTCGGTTAAACTCACGGCAACAAGAGCACAGGCACACATAAGATATAAAGATTGTATATGTTGAGCCTCTTAGGAAAGTTTGTGTAAATAATTTCTGCCTAATTCTTGTGATTATCCATTCTATACATCTGCTGGACACTTTTATATACAATGCAGAAAGAGTTGGATATTTTAGGAGGCTACATTTTCCACAAAGAAAGCCACAACAGGAATCATCACAGTTAATAAGTCTTATCTATCCTGAGCTTTGCTGTCACAGTTCCCGACTCATGGGAAGTCGTTCGATCGTTGAGCTTTCACTTCTGCCTCCTATGTGTTCTGTAGATGTCATTTAAATCTAAACGAAAAGCGGAAACCCTTCAAATATTACCACATGGTGACCATCACCGAGCAAAGCATGTATATGTTTATGCACGTGAGAACTTTTTATGTGCCTCTGGAGCATATGAGTGTGTACACGTGTGTGTGTCTACAGTGTGATGCATAATCCATATGACATGCCTCAGTATCTCAGCCTTGATTCTCCACACAGGGAGGGCTGGTGACCGCTGCATGCACTCCCTACATGCAGATATCTGGCTGGCATGTCAGCTGCCTGGCATGTGCGCTGCAAAGGGCAGTCAAGGCGCTAAATGACGCGCCCCCCTCTCTCAACCCGCCTCCCCAACCCCAAATCCATTCGCCTCTCCGCTAACCTTGCAACCTCGCTGCGGGGTTGGGCCAGTGAGAAGCAGCGCAAACCGGCGTGAGCCAGTGCTGGGAGCTACATCACCCCCCGCCTCCTCCTTCCTCTGACTTCTTCCTCCCATATGTGCATACACACACACACATCAGGATTAATGTACTTATGAGGGCCAGCCATTGTCTGTATTCCCTCTGTGATATCCGAACTTCACATCATACTCTGACCTACGATGGACACAGTGCACTTTTGTCTAGAGAGCATTCAAGTTTCTGATTCCGAGTTTCATCTTTTAATTGCAGCTACTTTCACTGATTTTTTTTTCATTGTGATTAAGTCAGACCCTTAACATGAGTGTTTCTACTTGTCACATCCTGCCTAACCTAAACATCATAAATCCTATCCCACACTTAGATTCAACTTCTAGTCAGGTTTAGGCAACTTCTAGTCGGAAGGCTCAATCTGAATCGAATCCTAATTCCTCTCCTCTCTCAAATTTCTTAATGAATTTTGAGTCTTTACACTATATTTCCCTTTTGCAGAGGTAAAGACCGTCCAAAATAACATCACGTCACAAAAATGTTCTCACTGCGGAGGAGGTTTAAAAGTCAAACTGGTACTCACAAAGAGAGAAAAACAACCATGCTCATACACACACACACACACACACTTCCTGCTCTGTCCGCCAGACACACTCTGAGCTTTAACTTTCTCTAGTTGCATATATACAGTAGCAGAGAGTAGGATGTATAACTGCTTGTGACCAGGTCTCTCTGTGTTTGAACAAAGATGATCTCTTAGCAAGCAGTTAGCAAGTATAGTTATGTTTTCTGCCCTGTTAATGAATCATCTTTAGTGGCGTTGGTTTAGTGTCAGGGACAGACTTTTGGTCACATAGCGTAAGGCTGGTGAATACAATGGTATCTGTTAATTGCAGGGAGATTATCTCAGCCACAGTGCGAGAATGTGTTTCTCCCAGAGAGCAAACACAAGGTTTAGCCAGAGTGGTCCAAGTTTACGAGGCCTTTTCCTGTTGTTGGGGAGCGGTGAGGTATTTTGGTTAGCCGACTTCCCATTAAGTTCCCACTCATTCAAGGACACTCTTTTAGCTGGACTCCTTTTCTGGAGTTTGAAAAGGAAAATGTGAGAAAACGACCTCAAATTAGCACAGATGCTGTCACACTGTAAAAATACGCGCAGCATTCCCTCGACTTTACAGGTATTTGCACAAGCCAAATGTCCTCTTTATGAAAAGTGAATGGACGTGTTTATATATGTTTGCAATTTAAATACTTTGTTGTTTACTGTGTGTTACTCCAGCAAGCTTTTACTGTAAGAGAGCACGCAGGAGATTAAATATGACCATGTTATGGTGGTGTAATAGAAATGTGTTTTTTAATTAAGGTTTTAAAAATTCATTTGAACTCAAGAAGATATTTAGTTCCCAGTGTCACAGAGTGATTAGGTGGCTGCTATCGACTTTAATTTGTGCTGTAAATTTACACAGGATTGAAGGGTTTGGTGCAAATTGTTATAGCACACATCAAACAAAATGAAAAGAAATAAAAATCTTCATCATCCATCATCATGTCAGATCAATATGTGGGGAAAATTACATCATATTGGTCAAAACAGTGCATGAGAACCGCCTGCATTGGTACCAAGTTGCACTTACAAACCATTTATCTGCTGGTGTAAGGAGATTATTTGGCTACAATGACCTGCAGTACGTTTAATAGCTACTTCACTGTCAAGCTTTATGTTTATAGACTCAGCTACTCCAGCTTTTACAAGATTTTCTGAATGAAATCAAGTAATTAAAAGGGAATCACCACAAATAGTGGATTCACTTGTAGAGGCTAAGTTAAATTGCATGGGGCTTTTGCATCGGATTTAACTTGGGCGAACTTCAATGCAGTTTTTAGCAAGACAAAAACAAACGCTACGTGACTCACTAGTATCTATAACTCCATGGTAAATCAACATTTGGGACACTGCTGTTTTCATGCTCGCACACACACGTATCATGCTGAAAGACGGTCACACAAGCACGCATACAAATGGCAGACAGACACATCACGTAGAGCTAAGACTTTCTTCTTAGGGATCAGTAAAGTGTTGAATAACAGAGGAAAACAAAGGGCAGACGGCAGCATGTTTTCATATACAGTAAAAAGGTCTGTATACAGTGCAGAGGGGCGGTGCTGGGTGATCAGTCACATACTGAGCCGAGGAACACAGGAAACACAGGAAACACTTTTCGCCTCTCACCATGCGCGACGTGCATCACAGAAGGTTTGTGTGTTTGGAGTGTGCGTCAGCTGCACACATGAGGGCGCGTGCAGCTGATTTTATCCCCACCTGCATCAAACAGACAGGCAGCAGGTTCTTTCAGAGAACATGCGACGCTCAGTTCAAAAGGTCTTTGGCGTTTGAAATTTGTCAGGTGCACACTCATTTACTTTGATTAACAGTTTCACATTTAAGCAGTCGCTCCAGAGATATATAAACTACAAGATTTACTTTATACAGTGTGTTTTTTTCTCCGATCTTGGCCATGATTTAAGTGTGCAGACGAGAACATGTTAGGGAATCAATCCCTGATTTCACACAATGATGTTTTGGAAAGAGATTGACAACAGCAGGTGTTACAATTCTACAATAACATACATGCAGTTGCCTGAATTTGAGCCTAAACAACGTGTTTAATAATTCAACTTTAAACTGAAACATCCTGGAACCTTCCAGGAACCTGTAAAAAACAAAAATGCACTCATGTAACAGAATTTCACCTTAGGGATCAATGAATTTCACTATTACTTTAATGAACTCCAGCGATCGGCTCTTTTTCCAGGACAGATATATTTAGCATTTTGGAACAGATCCCTTTAGACAAATAGAGGCTGCAGCGTTTGTCCTGCTGATCAGTCACCCCCTTGGCTGTAACCTCTCACCCAGTGACTGGACATCCCAGAATTTCCCCTCCGCAAGGCCGTAAACAAACCATCTGCCCCCTCACCTGGATTCCACCTCTGACAAACACAGTTCATAGGAAATGTGGATCCACTGGTATGAGATCGAGGCTGCCAGTCTTTGGTATCATGGCATGATCTGTTTATAGTACTTAATCACAGGGGTTTTAATTATTTTTCCACTGGGGCTCAGGGATTGGTAGCAGTGTCGCCTCTTAAATCAAATCCCAGCACTGCTCATTTCTGTGTAGAGATTGCATGCTCTCCTCATATTTACTAGACGACACGCATATTGGGTATTTGGGACACTCCTGCTATCATCCTTGACCGAATAACTGGCCTCAAACGGTCCCGAAGAAACTGCACTATGGTTGCCCACTAAATAAATAGCGTTGTTTACATGCAGAGGATGGTTTCCAGCTTGGGCATCACTGTAATTAAAAGCACAACTTCATTTTCATTTTTCTTGGTTTAAAAATAAAATGCTGACTCAGTGTGTTTTGTTCTCATTCTGACTAAACACAAAATAGAAAAAAAAGGCCTACACTCACCCAACTGATCCAAAGGCTCCAAACTTTTTGGCTGCGAGCCTTCTTCACTGGGCTCTTATTGTGAAATAAAACAAGACCACCCACTCTGAATATGAGCAACCACTATTCACCGAGTACAGTAAACACAGCAGACTTTCAGATTTGACTCTTGAATATAAATTGAGGACTAATATGGAAATAAACATAATGATAGTAATGCTAACTTTATATTAAAATCAAAAGCTAAATGGAGGGCATGTCACACAGACCATACGTGGTGGACAGGGCTCTTGCAATAGGCCAGATATATTAGATATTTATTGTTTCAGAGCTGTTTTGATGGGAGATCAAGCTTTCTACTGTTGCTCCTGGACAATGGACACTGTAGGCTGCATCCGTGTACACACATATAGTAGACCAGCAGATCCAGAACCAAAGCTACGACTGCAGACCTCTTCCCCAAAGGATTTTTTTCTCCCCCTCTTCTGCACGTATTCATAAAATAATCCTACTGGACTTTTATTGGCCCTCTCCAGCTGTGGGTCCCTGGGATCATTACTGCGTGTCTTTAACAGCCAATAAACGCACATGCAAAGCTCCTTTGAGAGGTGTTTACCTTTAAAAAATATATTTGGAATACAAAATGCATTGCGGTCAAAGGTGCCTCACGGCTTTCATTGTCATAAACTTTTTAAAGAGCCTGCAAGTAGGGCAACTGTCAACCAAACTTACAGGTCTGAAACTTTTTTTTTGTTTTGTTTTTGTAGGTGTGTTCTGTCTCATCAAGCCATTTAAACTCGGTCTGCGGTCTACCGTTTAAAGGGCCATGTGATGTCACCACAGATAAGACTGCTGTTGCATGCCAGGGGAAACTCTAGCTCTGTCCTGATTGGCCGAGGAGCAACTTGTTTTCTTATTAAACGCCCTTAACAACAGGACACAGCCAATGAGAGGAGCTTGTAGGTGTGGCCTGATGTTCCCAGCTGTCTGCATCCTCAGACACACAAACACACAGGCACGCACACACACAGTTTTTAGTTTCACTTCCCCTTTGTTGTGGAGGTTGGTGCTGAAAGCGAGTTTGTCCAGTGCTTTGCACAGTTTTGCAGCCCCGTACTTTGTCTGAACATGTTAGTCCTGTGAAAACATGACCATTTATTTAATGAGTCATAAGTTTCAACAGTGAATTTCCATAGAGAATCTTAAGGTGCACAAAACACAACAAGATATAAATAGACAGAAAAAAAGGACTTAATATTATGGAAAACATATTTTACTAAATTGAAATTGCAAAATAGATTATAGTGTGCAGCATCAGCATCAAGATAAAAGAAAGACAACATGCACAATAAGAACATTTGCTGATAATAAGAGCTGCAATGAAGAGTGCAAGTGGCAGCATCAAAGAAACACATACTTTATGTGAAACTGTGGCTTTTTAAATGACGCATATTGTGCATCAGATTCACACATCAAGTCTCTGTAAGGCATTTTATTTGTACAGGAAGTCTCTTGAATCGAAACAAAATATTTTCCGATTAAACCACACATCGATAACAAATCAAATGCTTGTTTTTGTTACATTTAAGCCAGTTGATGCTCTTTTTTGGACTGTTTTCTACGGAGGTAAGGAGCAGAATCACTTTACATCTTGAGCACAAATATTACAGGCAGTGTGCTGCAGCAGGGGTCAAAGGTCAGAGCTGTTTTTCGTTGCTGACTGCTGAAGGCAAGTGTCATTAGAAAGCAACTTTGGTTTGTTGTTTCAGGTTTTTAAGAAGATTTTCTCCTGAGCTCACATAAACACACCCTGGAAACAAACCTTTAGGCTTTTTTAGATTCGGCCATGAGCAGCACACTGCTCGCACTTTCATTCTGTTTACTGGTGCAGCTACATTTTTCTACATGAATTAATATTTCCTTGCCAATTTTTGTTCATCGTTCCTGTTCAATTCACATGACAACAATAAGTCATTGTATGTACTTTGATACCGCTCATGCTGCCCTGGCATTCAAACAGGCAACTTTCCACACACACTGACAAGCAGACTGAGCAGCAGTGACAGTTTATGTGTACACTAGCCAAACACAGCACACACACACATACACACCTAAATGAATACAGACACACACCAGTCCAAACAAGAAAAAACATGCAGAAAGGCCGCCCACACACCCACCCACACACACTGGCACACAGTGAGGCACGCACATCCCCCATATGTTATTACATTTAAATGTTTGGAGCCTCAACACAGCTGGTGTACGGCACAGAGGAAGTGTGTGTGTGTGTGTGTGTGTGTGTGTGTATGTGTGTGTGTGTGTGTGTGTGTGTGTGTGTGTGTGTGTGGACCTATATACGGCTGGTATTCAAAGAGCAGTTGTCACTCCTTCTGCTGCACTGTACTTCTGTGCTCTACTGTGCACGTGCTGGTGTATATTTTTTAATTTGGAGCCTGTTAGTGCATAAACATTTTTGCCATCAGATTATGCATTTGAGCATTTGCATTTGCGTGTGTGCGAGACAAATTGTATCTGAGGCCTGAACAAAGTGACTAACAGCAGGTGCAGATGCTTCTAAAGTCTTTGTATAATAATATAATCACCATCACACCACATCAGACTTTAACGTGACATCATTGCGCTCAACTTCCTCATTAATGTGAACAAACTGTACAGACTGGCTCACTCTCTGATCTAATCTGATCACAAAACAACCAGTGTGTGGTGACAACTTTATTAACATGTTTTTGTTTATCCAGGTCAGATATCCCAGTTTTGCAAATGGAAATATTTGTTTCTGATTGTCTGATTAAAACACAGTGTTACTTTGTTTTTCTTAAAGGTTGCTTATGCGAAATTCAGAGCGTTACTATAGCTGCAAACTACTATTTGCTGTGTAAAGATTTTAAATAATGGCGTCCTGAGCAGAGAGTAAGGTCACGCTCCTATGTGTGTTGCTGTCTGAGCTCCTCTGTGGCTTCTTGTGGTAGCCAGTCCGTCCATGTGTGCATGTTAAGCCCTGTTTCCACCAAACACTTTCGGTATGGTACCATGGGAACCTAAAGTAACCCTTCAGACATGGTACCTAGACCCTAGTGTTTCCACTGCAAACAGTATCCTTAAATGTGGGCGGGGTTGTTGTCACTCACTGCTCCGTCCAGCACTCACTGTATTTCCTCATTACCAGTGACACAGAGAGAAGTCTGCTCCTTGTTTATCGCGACAGTTTCAGAACAAAATAGAACAGTTTGCAGTGAGAGTCTCTCTCCATGAGATACTTAAAAATTGCGGGTTTGTGCATTTAGTCCTTCTCAGGCAAGCTCAGGGGTTTAGTGTTGCCAGAGCCCATCCTCTGAGTGAGGATTAGAATATATGCAGTTCACATAACCCGGTCAAAACTAATATTTCTAAAAGCTTTAAGATCCACTCGTTACTATAAAAACTAAAGTAATGGTCAAAGTTTTTAAAGCGAAACTTAAGGTGTGTTTATTGATTCAGGTTGTCAATTTATGCATTGAGTAACATCACAAGTTAACGTTCCACCTTAAAAGTTGCCGGCAGTCGGCCCAGTGAATTAAGTAATTTTTTTCTCTGACTACAGCTGCTGCGAGAGGCAGCAAAACACCCTTTAATTTTATAGTTACAGTAATAAAACTCTCCATAGTATGAACAGTGGTTACATGAGCCTCAAAACCAGCCACAACTCAGCCCTGAGCAGAGTGACCGTCCTCTACTGACCAATCAGCAGACTGCAGTGTTCACAGCTCCACCTTTTAGTACCAGATGTGTGTGCTAGGTACCCCAACAGAGGGGGGACCAAAAATGGCGACGGTACGGAACGGTTCCATTGGTACCATCCACAACTGTTCACAGTGGAAACGGGAAAAAAGCATACCGAACTGAACTGTACCGTACTGCTCGAGTGCATGTATGTATCCCACTGGCTAGCTCGTCACCTCCACTTTGCACTGTGTTCACACCGCAGTTACCACTGATGTCAGAACGATATCATCGTGGAAGCATAGCGCCTACCCTCTGGTTCCCCCCAATTAACACCATTAACCCTGTCAGCACTGTTGCCGTTGTTTAGCACTGTTTATAGAGTTAGCATCGTTAGCTGCTAGCCACCAGCTCAGCAACGTCCATGCTGAGAACTACTATACTTTTCTATTTTAGACCACCGCATTATGCATTAATACCTAAACTGATTACATTTTTATATGGGATCTTTTGTGCAGTAAAATTAGAATCACAATAAGGAATCAAAAATGTTTGATTGCTTAAAAGTAAGATTTAAAATTATAAATATGTGGAAAAAAGAAGTGAAAGTTTTCAGCCAATATTCTAATGACATTGTCATTGTCAATGTCATTTTTTCATAGAGGAATATTTTTCATCAGTACAACTATAGTTTTAGATATTCTTGATTTAACCCACTTATCTTTGTGATTCAGGTCTGTGCCTGTAGCTTTTCATGCTAGGATTTGAGAAGTAATGGGAAAAGATATGGAGAAAAACAAATAAAAAAATCACAAAACAATTCAAAACCAGTCTGGCTGTGTTCTTGAGTGTCAGCCATTAATGGTTGTGTTTGATTTCCAGCTAAACTTGTTTTATTGACCATATGTCATGTCAATCAGTACAAAAGTTCAGCTTCAGTAAGGGCTGGAAAAGAAGTACGAGGTCTTAGTTTGATTATTGATTATTGTAGTGTCTGTTTTCCTGCTGTGTCAGCATTGGCTTTTCATGTGTGTTTTTTTTCATCATGAGTTGCTTATCACACTCATGATGATCATATGTTCTTCCTTTTATATGCAGCTCTGCTCTGCAGGACTTGGACGCGCAGCACCAGACCTGGATGGTGTTGTTTACAGGATGTTCTTACAGCTAATCCACCTGTCAGAGCTCAACAGTAGGGCACTTTGTGTTCTCACTACAGGTCATCAAGTTTGTCTGTTTGTCTTCATTCCTCCATCCATCCGAGGGCCAGTCTTTCTTTCAGTTCGTTTGCTGCTTTGGGCTGATTTCAGATCAGATATGACCCACAATGGGCTGTGTGTGTCAGAGGCATTCCTGCGCTTCACTGGTTTCAGGTACAGGGAGTACCACTGATGGCATCACCTACCCAGTCTTGCTTTCATCATGGTATGCTTAAACTGATGGATATATGTGATAAGGAAGACATAAAAAACAAACTTGCCTCTGCCTCTTCTTTTACTTTGTTTTCAGTATTTTTGCCTTATTGGGTGAAGGGTAGAATAGATTCTTTTTGTTCGTTTTTTTCCAGCTTACTAAAGACTGAAACTGTATATCTGTGAGCCTGTCATCTTTGCTTTCACAGTATTTATTTTTATTTTTACTACTTACTTTTACTACATCCCTTTCTTCTTCTCCACCCCTATTGGCTCTCCACCATCAGTACATTACTATTCTGTCTTATGTTATGGTATTGCGTGACCAGAGACCTCTTACATAATCTCTCACAGTTGTTTTGCAAAGGATCTGTGCTTGTTAGTGCCGCTGCATGTTTGACAGACAAGAAAATGAAAGAGGTACAGTCACAGTGTAATGCAGGACAGATGCAGCGCTGCAGGACTCCATGAAAATGCTGCATTCACTCTGCAGGTTGACTGCGACTTTGCAATGAATGGTGGGGCTGGAGCCTATCTCAGCTGACATTGGGTGAGAGGTGGTGTCCACCCTGGGCAGGTCGCCAGACTATCACAGGGCTGACACATAAAGACAGACAACCAGTCATACTCACGTTCACACCTACAGACAATTTAGAGTTAACAGTTAACCTGCATGTCTTTGGACTGTGGGAGGAAGCTGGAGTACCCTCACTGATACCGGGAGAACATGCAAACTCTGCACAGAAGGGCTCCCCCACCCTGGGCTTCAAATCCCCCACCCCAGTTTCGAACCACGTACCTTTTTGCTGTTGAGCGACAATGCTAACCACTGCACCATTATAAAATAATGGATGTTGCCACCGTCACGTCTCCCATTGGTTTGTGGACTCCCATTTTAATGCATTTTTCACAGGTTGCCGCTTGGTAACAACAAGCTAAATCACCTTTCAGTCATGAGACGCAAGATAAAGTGAAACCATTTTTACATTTGCTTTTTCTCTGTCATGACTTTATTTTAGCGAGTTCAACGTATTGTAACGCAGTAAAAACGGGTCCAAAGAATCTGCTGTTTTACTGCAGCGTGGTGTGTTGTGGTGCACAAACAAGATCAGATTTGTAAACTTCAATTTCATCTATTGAAGCTGTTATTTGTGTTCCCTACTCCAGCATTAAACAATATTTTTGCTGCAAAAAAAGAGTAAACTCAGCTTTATAACAATCTGTTGGTTGCCTTCCCAGTGTTGTGTGTTTATGTGACCTGGACTGGGGATTAAATCAGCTGAGCGACCTAATGACTCTCCAGCTGGGCTCTTGGCTGCAGGAGCAGAGAGGAAGAGGGGGTTTCCCATGGGGTTCTGGTCGATGGGTGTCAGGGGGTACATCAGGGGTTGAATCTGTTTTCCCAGTTCTGTTTCCACAAAAGATTCCCCACTGAGTTTCTTCCTTCCAGTGGAGAAGATCCAGATCAAGGACACAGATGTGCTGTGACAGTTGTACCAGTTATTCAGAGGCCTCAAATGACAGAACGGCACCAGTTTGTTTGTAGTTTCTGTACAATTTCCTCATGTCCAACAGTTTCTCACTCTAAATAATACAACTAACTCTCTGAGCAGAATGCAAGGGTTAAAAAAATAACTTAAGTGGCTTTACTTTCTGTTTCATTTTACAGCTTATTGCAGTAAAATTAACACATCACACACATGATACTGTACATCTCCTCAGTCCATGATGCAACATGACAGTAATATCACTTGTCTGGCTGGAATTAAAGGGGAACTCCAACTTACACAG
This sequence comes from Epinephelus moara, assembly GCF_006386435.1. Classification (NCBI taxonomy): domain Eukaryota; kingdom Metazoa; phylum Chordata; class Actinopteri; order Perciformes; family Serranidae; genus Epinephelus; species Epinephelus moara. Next base: position 32,023,122 of record NC_065515.1, read on the forward strand.
TTTGTTTAACAGTGATGTCATCCAAGTACATAGATGTTAGACTGGTTCCTGAAATGTTGCGAAATCCTTTCTGACCTGCCTCTCTTTTGCTGATCTGATATTGATGTCATGTGGTTGTGTATAAGTCACAGGCTTTTATTTCACGACTCACAAAAGTCCAGTGGAGTGTTTGGGAACAATGACCATTATATGGCCACGTTACAAGAAAAGAGGAAAGGTAGAAAACGAAAACAGTTGTCTTGTCAGTAACAATAGTTCCCTGCAATATTACAGGAGAAGCCTCTCTTTCATATAAAGGCAAACACTAAGAAAAATGTTAATGTCTTGTGAAGAGAAAACGTGAGCATGTTTGAAAATGTTTTACATGAAGTTGCATTAATGATGTCCCGTTCTGTGATACAAGAAAAAAAGTTCCCACAGGTGAATATAATTACCTCTTGAGTTAGATAAGATAAGAAAAAAAATGATCTTGATAAAAGACATTCCTGTTCTACATTGCTAGGCTAAAAGAATCCCTTTAACTAGGCAGAATACGTTCACTGAGAAGTCCGTAATGTATGATCAGGCTACACAGTATTAGCCTGATAATGGCTCGACCCAGCAGACATGGGGTGTCACAAACAAAAATGAGCACCATCATTAATAAAACCATGTTTATGTACATAAAGATATGCCAACGGTGAAGCTGCACCCTGGCACCTCTGATCATCCGGAAACTCCCGGCACGTCATGAAAGATGACAAATTACAATTTGACAGAAAATAACCACGTGTCGCGGAGCTAAAAGGATGAGATGAGTAATTGATTGATTGATAGATTATAATTTTCTGGTGCGGTGTGTTTCACTGAAATTCCTGAAAACAGGAATTGTCACGTGTTTGTTTCCTTAGAATGAGCAATGTATATCTGCATAGGGAGAAGGTCCTCATTTACTGAGATTGCCATGTTGCACAGCCATGTTTCTACAGTAGCCCAGAACAGACAAACCAAACACTGGCTCTAGATAGATAGATTTTTTTAAAGAGACCTCTATGACCTCTTGACCTTCTGGACCTTAAGTTACCAGGGAAAAAAGGTGAGCACACATTTGCAAGTGCTAGGCTAACAGCCCAGCTCCGACAAGCATGGCAAATGTCACATTTAATGTAAAGTGATAATTGCTTTATTCAGTGTTTTTACCTGTGTAAATCACCAGGTCCTTTGTTTTGCAGAGAGAAATACCTCTGTGAATAAGTCGGCTCACTGTAAAAACCTCCTGAATGTCTGGATCCAAAACAAGGTGTGTAAACATAGCAGGCACAGTGCAGAACACCGGTGCCATATACAGCCCAATTAAATTTCAAGTGGGCCGGACCAGTAAAACCATTGTTTAATACCCTATGCATAACAACACCTCCATTTTTTTTAATCGCTCTTATAGTGTGAAGACGTACAGGTACATTCTGACTATAAGTGCAACTTCAATAATATGTCTCAGTTTTTAGTCTACTACTCACTACCATTACATGTCCATTTTCCCATACATTCCCACTCCTGTGCAGTACTGCTGTCATCACCACACCAAACCAAAGTGAAAGGTATTGAGGAAGCAGGTCAAGTTATCTCCATTTACAATCTAAAGTTCTGGCAGTACCTTAGCAAAAGTGTTCCACCAACATTGTTTTAAGATAGAAATCTGATACAGATTCTTCTGCACTGAAGCTGCTGGCTGACAGTATTTTGCAAATGTTCCATATCGAAATTAAGAACACAAGAGTTTTTTTTTCCAGAGAACTGTATTTTTTAAAGGGTGGGCCGGACTGGACCCTTAAGCGGTCCGGTTCTGGCCCATGGGCCGTATGTTTGACACCCCTGATGTAGAAGAATTTTTAATGTGTTTTAAGAAGATTTAATCACCTGGTCATTTTGTCCTGGAGAGGAAGAGACTTTTGTGGATAATTCAGCTGCTGTCCTCAACACTAGCTGCTACTAAATCCCCCTAAATCTTACACACTGCTCCTTTAACCTTGTTTCAGGTGCCCCAGATGTGAGAATTTGATGCTTTTCTCTGTAAATGTAAAATCTTTGGGTTTTCGACTGTTAGTTGGACAAAACAGGATATTGAGGATGTCACATTTGGCTTGAGAAATGTCATAGGCATTTTTAACAGGTTTTTTAATAGACAAAATAATCAAGTGTGTCAATACTTTGCTGATTAATCTATTGTAAAAAATAATCATTGGTTGCAGTCCTAGTTGTATTACAACAAAAAGTTAGAAAAATGTGACTATCCTACTGTAAATTGTCATTTTAGAACAAGAAGTGGTTTAACATTTGGTGGGAGGATTTTTTCCTACACAACCCTATGCAGAATGTGTTTGTGCAAATCTAAAATTTAAGTCCCTTTTAAATGACTCAGTAAGGGAGAAATGCTCCTGTCTCATCTTAAAAAAATGTTTTGTGACAATAAAGTCTGGAAAACAACTGTCATACAGTCAATGGCGAAGAATGTGTTTTTGACTGTTTGACTGGCAGCTGACAGGCTGTCCAACCGGTTTGAAAGACAAAAACACCCAAAGATGACAGAGACGTTAAAATCCTGCCGTGTCAGCCTCCCGCCCCTCGGCTCCTCCCACATGACCCAGCAGTCGGCCCTGATGTTTTTCTGAAAGATGACTCCTTGCTCGCCAACACCTGGGCTTTAAAAGCAGGCACTTGGCCAAGAGAGGGAGAAAAACAAACTGGGCAGGTTTCGGCTTTCCTCTCAATGAAAAACAAACACAGGAGAGAGCTGAGGGGAAGGAATGGAGGAAGAGAGGGAGACAGAGAGGTGAGGATGAGAGAGTGTTTGGCCTCAGATTCATCTCGCACTCTCACCAACTGAGAGAATAGCCTGTTGTGTTGGCCTTCGACACGGGACCAGCAGGACTTCCTCTGAAGTAGCAGTTTGCTGTGAGCCTGTGGGTGGGGTAGTGGGTTGGAAAGGGGGAGAAGGTGATGGTGGAGGTCCACAGGGTTGTGGTCATGTGCAAGGAGGGAGGTTGTCCTCTGTTTAACCCCCCCCCCCCCTCCTGTTGGTAGCAAACACGCTATAATTCCACAAAGTCACATTCAGTCTCCAAAAGTCTGAGGGTGTGGTAGTCGAGGAAATCAGCACGTGCCAAAAGAGAAAAAGACTGAGGGGAAAATTTAAAAAAATGATGCTCAAAACTATTGCAAAGATAACACTTAACCTTCTAGATAATCAAATTAATATTGCATCATAATCTTTTATCCACGAGGTCTCTCTTTTTTCCCCTGCTCTCTTTCTGATTACTTTTCATAAATTTGTTTTTGTCTGCATCTGAAGTGCAGCCAGTACTCTCTTATCCATTGGCCAAACAGAGATTTGAAACAGACACAAACAGGATTTTTCCGACTTAAAAACAACCTCATGTGCTGTTTCCCAGTCTGAAGTTGCTGCAGTGGTTTTTCAAAAACAACCCTGGTCGCCTGTGTGTGCAAACCTCTGACACTGTATCCTCTCCAGGGGGATGAACTGAACAAAAACAACTCACTCCTCCTGTCGTGACATCACAGCCAGTTGTTGTTACTCTCTCGGCACCGATGCTTCACATGGGAGAAGAGATTAAAACATAACAACAGAGCAGCAGTAACATTAGTAGTAAGCATAAGTGGTCAGTAAAGGCAAACAGTCTCTGAGAGGCTGTATTTAGATAACAACCCAATCACCACAGTAAATATTGGCATTGTATGTTTCTGCAAACCATTTGTGCTTCTCATATGAAGCGTATATGTCAAAACCTTATGTTTCACTTTTCATTTTTATGTTGTGACAATGCTGTGGTCAGTGTGTGGTTATGTTTAAGCAAAAAAGAAAAAAACAAAACAAAAGCACATGGTATGGATTAGGAAAAAAATCAAGTTTTGGCTTTAAATACTCAGTTTTGTCGCCACAGACACAGCTGGAAATGTCCTGATGTCTCGTTAAAAATACCCACTTTTGCTGTTTTCAAACCATGGTTTGCTACCGCCAGCTGCTTGGCAGCTGTCTCGCCTAGATGTCACGTCATTCACTAACCTCTCGTCCTCCTGATGAGAAACTCAGCTCAAATACATGTATTCTGAAATGCTTCATACATATGAAACACACAAATGTTACATATTCGTTGTTTGCAGACATTTTATTCTGGCGACTGGGCCGAAAACACTGTGGTACTTTGAGCTAAATGCTAACATCAGAATGCTAAACAGTAGGAAACAAGTGTCGCACATCTAGCTCCATATGCATTTGTCTTTTATTCAGGTGATATTTCAGGCCTCAGTCCTTAACAGTTTTGAAGAACGCCTGAGTGCTAAAATATCATCTGAATAAAGAGAAATGCATATGGAGCCAGTTGTGTGACGCTTGTTTCCTACTTTCGAGTCTACTCCCAATGATCAGCACCTCATTACGTTACTGGGTGTTATATTAAAATCAGCACGCTAACATTCTTATGACAACGTTGCAATCATGTTTAGCAAGTATGTCTTCTATGTCTACTCCCCTGGTACTATGGAGGACTAACTTTTTCATAACTCTTCATAGTGATGTGAAACCAGGAACGATTGTAGTTTTGAGGGACTTTTTAAGCCCCTATTTCAGAATATGTACTCTCCAAGCACAAGAGGAACCATGAGTGGTGTAAGTGTACGATGATTGGTTGAACACAGCCAATGCAGCAACAGCATCCTCTAGTTTTAAAATCCCGTTCACTGTGTAAACAACAGACAGCACAAAAACACAAACAACAGCTCATAACAAAAAAAAGAAAGAAAACACAAACAAATGGTGCAACACTTAAATCCAGGTTTTACTGAGCATATATGTGATGGTGGAAATGCAACACGATTTTGACTCGTCAAAGCAAAAGTGACATTGCTATGCAAACTGCTGGCCGCCTTACAGTAGTGGTTCCCAACTGGTCCAGATTTCTCCTCAGTCTTTAGTTCAAGATCCACACAGTTCAATACATTTAGCATCATACTTGCATTTGGCCATGTCGTCGAGCTGGTTTGCTGTCTCTGTCCGTTATTCCCTCACTCTATAGCAGGAAATGGTACTTCGAAATAAAAGTGTGGCAGAAATTCACTGCACTTGCAAATAAAGTGTTTTTTTTTTTTTTTACAAACTTGACATGTTGGACCTTGGCCCACCATGTGGGAACCACTGCCTTACTGTGCATCACTGTAGCGTTCCTATGGGTGGAGTGAATGCAAACAAACAAAACAAAAAAGGTATGTAGGTCTTAGGGGAGCTCCCCAGTAGGCCATTCTCCTCAAGGAGTCTCTCAGAACTATTTGGTCTGAAAACATGTTATGTTTACTATCTTAGTTTCGCTTGTTAGTATGCTAACATTGCTAATTCACACACAAAGTCGCATTCGTACTTTGGCGTTTCACTAAAAACAAAATTTAATATAAATATTCACATGCAGTAATTAAAATGAACACAGGGTGGAACATTCATGTGTGAAGGGCATATAGGTAAGCTCCAAGTAATGGGAATCAGGTATGTGGAACAGGCAGCAAACAGTTTTTGACTGTGTTATGGAAGCATGTTGAAAAGCATAAAGTACTGGCGTGTAAAACTGAATTGCTAAATGGAATAATGATTGCATGGAGAATGCTGTCATCCCTCTGTGTTATGGTGAGCATGTGTATAGGGTATTGAGAATAACTGGATCGCCAAATCCAAATGGATAAAGCGCACTGGACATTGGGCAGTTGTGTAATAGGCGTCATAGCTCTCATGCCATTCGAATGTTTTGTTGAGGATTTTTCTTTTGAATTGTTAGCTGCTTTTACTTGAGAGGAGTTGGCAGCACTGGTCGTTAGACTTCAACCTCTGGAGACCATGAAGATCTGGACCTTTCCAAAACCTGTGGGCATCTATCACCCAGTTTACCTAATTTGGTAAATCTACTAAAACAGCTCAGTGGTTGGTGCCCAGAGTGAAGGGAACACATTATCTGTGTTGGAGAGCAGCCTTTAAACCATCTGTGTATTGAACAACCAAACTGGCAGATAAGTTCTTACATCAGAGGTGATGTTGGCACCACTGGAGATTCAAGGGGAGCAGTGCAGAGTCATTTTACAGCTGCTTGTTCATAGCAGCAGCCTTCAACCATGGAGAGATACTGCTGAATTATATACCAACGGTCACCCCAAAAACTTGTGTAATCATAAGACAAGCCCAATTCTATTACAAGAGTCTCTCTCTCTCTCTCTGCATTTTTTTAGTAGCAGATGGTGACAAAATCTGTTTTCTCCTGCTTTGAAATCAAGAGATGGACAAACTTCAACCATCCATCCGTACTTTCAAAAATAATGCCACCGCCTGCAACTGCTTGAGATGTTTGTGATGTAGAACTAGAGCTTCATTTCCCACACAGCATCAGCTGAGTACCTGAAATGAAAATGAAAATAAAGAATAATCTGCCCACATACGGAGGTGTAGTAGTGCTGCAATAAGCTGATACTAAAAAAAAGCTCCATGTTGTGTTTACACTCGCATTAGTAATGCCAACTTAACAATAGCAAGTCTTATCTCAGTCAGAGTTAAGGTGATAACCTGTGTAAACGTGTCCCATCTGGCACAAGAACACATTAAAATGAGTCTTGGAGTAGATTTATGGATAGTTTTTATAAGGCCTGGAGCTGTGCCATCATCTTCCACACAAAGTTTGTTTGCAGTTTAGTTCAGCGTGTTTTTAAATCACACATATCTGTTTATTTCAAACCCTCTGCAGCACTGCATGAACTTGCTGACCGCGGATTTATCTTATCTCTGCATAATCAGCAATGAGAACAGTAAATACATTCAGTTTCACTTTTCACAAGCAAGACAAGCCATGATTAAGGACCATTACAATAAGGACTCCAAAAGATTACAACCTCTAAAACACAACTGAAAGCCCCAACACGGATGTTGTGCTTCAATAGGTTTGTTGAGAAGGTTAACAAATATGAAAGCTCCAACCATGTGAAGGTTCTTAATCCTATGATGGTTCCGGGATAGGAAATGGGTAAAAAAATAGCTGGACACTTCCACGTTTCTCGTGTTGTACTCTTCCCATTTGCCTTCTGTTTACCCTCCCACATTACTGCTGAATGTAAACAGACATGTCACATATGTTCCATGTTAAAGACTCAAAGGATGGTTCTGCTATGTAGAAAATCATCTGGGATACATTTTGAGTTTGTGTTTTCTGTGGGAAGTGCCCACTAAATCTTAGGAGTTTGTAGGAGCAGCAGTACAGCTGTGTCATCTGCCTCTTCCATCTTCTCACATTGATGTTTTGATAAATTGATGTTTCAGCAGAGTCTCATGTTTGGTTTCACATCTGGACTGAGGTGCTGTAAATGTCACGTAAAAATACCAACAACTGGGGATAGCCTATGTAAGATGTCTATGTCACTAAGAGCAGCAAAGGCTAAGATTGTCAACGGTCAAAGGTCACAGACAGCAGATTGAACAAATGAGACTCCAAATATAATATCTAATATTAAAAGAATGATTGGCACATTCTCAAATTGACTGATCGCCATTAATACTGTGTTATAGTCCAATATTAACTTCCTTTTATCTCCATTTTGGTCCCTACCAACTCCTAAGGGAAATATCTGGCTCTTTAGCTTCTAAGTGCTCTTATATGTTCATTATGTTCACCAGCTAGTCACAACCCTTGTCTGTCTACTGTTTGGTTTGGGACAGGTAGTTTATCCAAGGTTTTTTGCTAAAAGATAAAACAAAAAAAGTAGGAAAAAATAGCTGCCTGCTCTGATCTGGGCCCAAAAAAATCAGGCACGACCCTCCATAAACAGTTGCTGTCCAAGCCCGAACCATTGCAACTGTTTGGCCCCATCCCCATTAAAAACCTAAAAACCTTAATTTCTACTAAAGACAAAGATGTAGGAGCACTACTGGGTCTTAGTAGTTGTCACATACAGGTGCTCTTTGGATACGTCAGGTGAACTGTCTTTACTCCATCTTGTGAAGGGCTCATTGCATGAGTGAAGTATACTCTCAATCAAAAAATTTAAAACGCAAGGCTCCTGCAGAAACAATCCAAGACACACTGTAGGGTTTGTGCAAAAATGAAAATGCCTTTATTTTACATGGCAATACAGATGAATATTGATGGAAAATTTCAACTCTTAAAAAATGTACTGTATTATATTTTCTATAGTATATTATAATACATTTTTTAGGGCTGTGAAGCTTAAATTAATCTAATTCATTACATGCTCTGTGATGAATAGATCTAAATAAACTGCTTTCAATTCCATTCAATTCAAATTAATTTTGGCAGTTGTGTCGTAGTAAAGCTGTTGGATTTTGGACACAATTGTCCCCCTGTCTTCTACCACCGAAACTGGTCTGCAGTCCACTGCAATCCATTTGCAAGGGAGTTAGTTCGTCGGTCACAGATAGACTTACACAGTTTGCGTCTGAGTGCTTGGTCGAGTGTGGCTTAACGAGGCTGACTGCTAGCATTAGCATCAGATGCTGCGCTAGCTCAGACCTCAGGTTTTGCTGCTAAATTCTTGAGGTGATATTTCAGGCTTGAAGTACTCAAATTCCATACTGCAGAAATTGCAGAGAACAGTTCTATCTGGGCGTTTTTTTAAATGTAGATGTTCCATTCACAGGGCCAAGCAGCATCTTCTCGTTTGCCTCCATCATGTGACAAAGCCACTGAGGTCAAAGGGCACCACAGAATGCAATTAACCAGCGTTATTTTTTTTACAGCATTATTTTTTCAGTGATTAATTCTAAAAAAATAATGTGTTATTTTGACAGCCCTAATTTTGTTTTACACAAAAACATGTTTCCTTGCACTATTTCTCCTCCTTCTCTTCCTTGTATCAATAGTCTGTCATCTCGTGCTCTCTCTCAGTTGCTGTCCCCCCTCTTTCTTTTTCTTTCCCATCTGATTCAGTCCATTTAAACTGCCAGTCAGTAAGACCAAAGTCAGTAAGATTTAGCTTCAGAAATGTTTCTACAAAACTTAATGGCAATCCATCTAATAGACGCAGAGATATTTCAGTCTGGAACGACTGATCATGCTGCTAATGTGGCTGCTAGTGCAGCTTTAAAGGTGGGAGTCATCTTAGGAAATTTCTTTGTAAAACAAGACAGAGCCGCTGATACTCATAATGAATTTTGGGTGGCGTTGTGTTTTTGTTTTGAAGTCCTGGAATTTGAAATCTTTGACATATCTCTGTGACCCTGAATGGGTAACTATAGTGCTATATGAAAAGAAATGAAAGACAACTGTTGATGAGATATAAATCTAGAGTGTGTCTGTCATCACCACCTCATGACACCTTCATTTAAACGGATATGGTAAAATTGGTAGAGCGTGTGTTTACTTCCTCTCATCAAGGCAAGCTGTGGTTACAGAACAGGACAAAATGTACAGCAAACAAGGCGTTTATCCCCTGAAAGTCACATGTCGAAGCTGTCGATGCGAGTCCCAGTCAGGTCACAGCATGCATGTTCTTTGCTCACCCAAAGATTAAAAATAGAGCCTGTGGTTTGGAAATGATAAAAGACACAGGATGTATTTGACTTCAGGGCATGAACAGAGATACAGGGACCATTTAAATCCCCTGTCTTCTCTTTATCTCGCTCTTTGTTTTCTCCTTCCTCCATAGGCTGTTTAAATTTCACACACCAGTCAACTTTATTGCTCTGCACAGCTGAGTTTATAACCTGCAAGCCTCCTACAAGGTGGAAAGCACCTGAGATAGTGCACATAAAAGCCAAGGTCAGTGAAAATGGCTTCATGGATTCAAGATACATTACAGTAATACAGTTACATAACAGTTGCATTAAACCAACATTAAAGAAGTGCAAAGGACATGACACCTTAAAAGGTATTTTATAACTGTAACAATACCAACTTTTAAATGATGCATACACGGATATGACTTTTGCATTCAAGAAACCTGAGGATTTGAAAAGCATCTACGACTGTACTGAACAGCTGGCTGTTCAAATGAACAGAGCTGAGCTATACCCTCGACATCTACTCATGTTTGGGTCGGGAGCTGCCCATTGGTTCGACAGCCCATTGGTTCGACATCCCATTGTTCCGACCATATTAAACTCATTGTTCCAAAGTCCGTTCCGAAATCATCATGATGCCCTGAGGTTAAGGTCTGGTTAGGTTTAGGCACAAAAAACACTTGGTTAGGGTCAGGAAAAGACCATGGTGTGGGTTAAAATGAAAAAGAAAGTGACAAACTCATAAGCCGTGAGTCTGCTCTGCCTCAAGCCGGTCGCGGCGCACCATACACCCGCCGCAAGCCATTCAGCACCGCGGACAGTCGGACTAATGGGATGTCGAACCAATGGGCTGTCGAACCAGTGACATGGACCTGTTTGGGTCATGTTCTGTCAAAACAACAGCCAAAATCATCGAAATTCAGCATTTGACTTGCGGCATCAGACACCGACGGAAAAAGCTGTCCTTTAACATCGGCATGATATGCGGCTGTTTGCCTTTTTAGTTTGCCAGCGCCCAGTGGCGTCAGGGGGAAATGTGGCGGCAGCAAAAGTCTGAGTGGGAAGGGCAGGAGGGATGGTGGATGGGTCCAACAAATCCTGAGTGCTGTTTGCATCCCATAAGATTATAAGGCCAAACCCTGTTCTTTTTTCCTAAACCTACCCACGTGGCTTTGTTGCTTAAACTCAACCATGTGCGTTTGTTGTTGAAGGAGGAAAAAAAGTCAATATGTGGTGTTGTACTGACAGAGTGCATTCATTTTGAAAGAGACTGTATGTAAATGTTAAGTTTCCTGTAAAAACGGAAGTGACTTTTGAAAGAAGGCAATGCATGTAACAGGCAGAACTTGACAAGGTGTCCCAGAACGTCAACAATCTATGCACCCAGGGTACATATCTGGACATGAAAAGTCCATGACCAAACATCAATATGTGAGGAGGAGGTTGGAGTGAGAATGTGCTGGTGAAAGGAGTCTGTTGTACCAGTTACTCTCCTTTCCAGATGTGACGGTTTGTTTGTTTCTTTGGATCCCCATTAACTACTGCATTACAGCACTACTACAGTTTCCTGGTCTTGCTGTTAGACTTGATCAAAATATTTGGAAGAACAACCTGCAACACTGTGTTGGCATATCTTGGGCTGTCCAACTGTCTCCCCTTTCTTTTTGGTAAATTGTGGAATGACCCTGGGCTCAATACTGGGACCTTTTTTTCTTATCCTATATGCTCCGTCTTTAACTCTTCCACAAATAATGTTAATACTTGTTATGTTTTTATGTAATCACTTATTTGATTGAGTTCAGTTGAAACTTTGTTTCTGACAAGTGAAGCATTATCTTCTTGTACTACACAGAACAGAGTTGTTCAGGGTGAGTTGCGGGCGTCCTGTGTTTCGATGGATTTGGCCAACAGAAGGATTAAGTGTGAAAAAGATTGTTGTTGCAGTTAAATTTAGTTAAGTTAGCAAATCCATTTTCTGTCAACTTTTGGAATGTTTAACTGAGACCATGATTGTTTGCTAACCTTGCAAGTTCTGTGAGTGCCTTAACATCAACAAGAAAACATTTATGAGCAGGTATTGCATTGATAGAGCAGATATCAGACAGGAAAATCATTTAATTTTTTTTCAGGAGATATTTTGCTGATGAATTCACTAACAACATTTTGACTTGGCAGATATGTTCGTTAATTGTATTTCCTCCATTATGTTGATAAAAATGTAATGAACAGCCTGGAGTCACACCTATATGATCCATTTGTCCAAAGACGAACATTAACAATGTTTCTCTGTGCTGATTTTTGTGGTTTCCACAGATAAGAGTCCCATGGTAGAAAAACAGACAGGGATGAAAGGGAAACTTTCAGCAAAAGTGTGGACAAAGTTTTAGTAAAATACCTTGTGTCAGCAGTGTGAACCTGGTGGCATGTCTGCACACTGAACCTCCCACAGTTTCTCAGCAAAACTTCACAGTAACACAGTATATTTGGCTGGACTGACATTTACACAGGCCAGTACACAGCTGCACGTGGACATGTAAATACTGAGTCATGAGTTGGGGATGCAACAACCAACCCCCCCTCACCCCTCCATCACACCACTTCATCCTACATGAGCCAATGGGAGAAGCACAGCACACCTTTGTGCTCTGGTCTCCGGGAGCTGCACATACCAAGACTGCCTGTGGTCAGAAAACAAACACACTCTGCAAAAATACATGTTTAACTAGTAAAATACAGAGTAAACTGTCAACTTCAGTAATTGATTATAACGCTAAAAACTTTAATTTCTGAAACATGATGATTTTTCCTTAAATTACCATATTTTCCTGCAACTTCCTCACAGTTAATTGGGAGACATATTGTGTTTAATAGAGGATTTCTGCAGGTTTATGAGGATCAAACAGCTTTCAATCTTTGCTGTTAGATCTCTTTAGCTGCCTTGTCTCCAATTTACTAGTCTCGCTCACCAGACCTTTCTCAAGAAAAGAAAGGTCTGGCTGGGCTGACTCTCACTTTAACATTGGAGAAAAAAAACGCACCGGCTGCTTGTATTTCTTTCAACCAATCACAGTCGTTCTGGGCGGTGCTCAACCAATCACAGTCGTTCTGGGCGGTGCCACAGCAACGGTGCACTTGCAAAAATATTGCCGGGGAGAAACAGGTTTTGGTGTAACACGCCCACAAAAATATCGCCTACAGGACGCGAACCATGGCAGAAAAATGGCTACATCCCCGCAAGATCAAACACCGCAAAAGTTAGTAAAGGACGTGTTTAAAACGGTTGAAAACTGCTACACAACCGGAGGTGGTAGGGCGGGACTTCAGCGGGTGGCTCGTTCCGCCCAATGAGAGGCTGATCAATGCAGCGGACTTCCGCCCACTCAGACTACCAATTTACCAAAGATGCTGTCTTGTTCTTGTTCTTTAGTGCCATGCTAGCCACTGTGTCAGAGGTTTTCATTTGTCACATCACAGAAAGACAATTTTTGAACTTTTGCTTTGCAGAAAGGTAAACCAACATTGTGAGATGGGGGTGGATGCTTGTCACTGTGGAGAAAAGTGGAAAGAATTATGAAGGTGTAGGCAGAAATTATGGGATTCATTCCCTCGTTAAATGCAGCTTTTGGGAAGAAACACTGATTATCAAAGTCAAACAAGTTGCCTACTTGCAGAAAAGAGCAAAGACCACCAATGTGAGTCAGTTACTCGAGATGATTTTCCCTCAGCATAAATGTTAACAATACGTATTTCACTACTGCTAGATTGGTTTTGACCACAAATGGATTTTCTGAAATTCAGCAGCTTTAGCATTAGTGGGATGAGTGTGCGTCACATCACAGGCTGGTACTGCTGTTCATTGCCTCTATCTTTTGCTGCCATCTTAATTTGTTTACATTGTCGGTAAGTCAGGAGGACAGAGAATCAATTTGGCCCAATCTCAGTCTTCACCCTAAAGCCTAAACACTGACGTAGCCTGTGTGCACAGCTGTAGTGCCTCAGTGTGTGAGTTGCTGAGGCCTTGAAATTGTATAAAATGGAGGAATGGGACACACCATGGTGACATCGCATGTTGCTTGAAAACAACACATCAACACTGGAGATTGGGATTGGGCCTTTGTGAGCTCCATATCTGTACAGGAGCACAGAGTACAACAAGACCCAGTGACATGGTGAAGGAAATAAAGAAAAACTGAACCAAAAACGTGTTTTCTTTTTACCTTCAAAGCATTAACACTGACAACACTCCAAAACAACTGCTAAAAAAGAGGTTTCATGCATCATTTTCTAAAACCAGATGAGGACTAAAATCAGGATCAGGATCATCATCTTGTCCTGCAAAGATTTTCCAATAAATCTGAATTTAAACCGGCAACTTTGAAGCCATGAACCTGCTTCTCTGAGCTTTAGATCACTGCTGCCATAAATAAGTTTTCTGTGGGAAAGGACACAGTAAGGAGACACAGGGGAGAGACAGTAGCATCATTTGGGATGAACTAGAACATAGAAACTAGAGATTACGTCACACTTAATACATTTGTTTACACTGTCCTTGTTAAGCTCTTAAGGTGATATGGCATGTGTATTTCATATATATAAAAAATATATTTTCACTTACATATGAAAAGTTGAGTTGAACAAAATATCACTGCTCTGCTTTCAATCAGCCCATCTAAAAAGATACACAGTTAAAGTGCACAAACAGAAAACATAAATCTAAAATATTTAAATTGTTCATCGGCTGATACCGATCTACTCAACCTGAGTCTAAACCAGAAGAGGCCATAGACAGGAAAGCAATTAAACAATTCACTTTTTGTTTATTTGTTTGTTTTTGGTTTAAATTCAGTTCATTTCCAAGTGTCGTTTTAGACCATTAACATTATTACTTTAAGAAAACGTTTTCTCGTTTCCTGAAACATTATCTGGATGGCAGCCTGGGGAAATGTGGAGAGCTTTTAAAAATACATCTAAAATGCTTTGCGCATTAGAATCATGTGGAGGAGACATGCCTAGAAGTAGTGGTGGACAAAGTACTCAACTCTGTTACTTGAGTCAAAGTATAGATGCTCCTGGTCAAATGTTACTCCAATGCAAGTGAAAGTACTGGGGAACTTGCTTTTAAAACTGTTAGTATTCAAAGAACTTTTTAAAGAAAATCTTAATGCAGTGTTCTACAAACACACACACCACTGGGTCCTACACAAATCCACAGCTAAAGTCAATTTCTAACAGTGTACAACAACTTTGTGGGCAAATCCATAAACAGTCATTTGACACAAAAGCACAAAATTTACAACAACTACAAGCACTGACAACTTTGTTTGAAATATGAATCTGGAATTAAACAGATGTTTACATACCTCAACATGCTTTCCCAGGTTGAATGGTGAAATCTTGTAGGCTGTGAAGTGTGCGTGCAGTAAACAGAGCAAACACTGAAAAGAATACAAATCATTCTTCATCTCAAAAACGTCACACATGGACTTGAGGTATGGCCATGGGTGATCTGACAGGGAATCGTCATCATTCATATAACTGACAAATTTCATACATTTAATCATGACTTTATTGATGTATGTGAAATAAAAGGAAGTGAATCACTGTGTTTTATGGGAAAAAGAAGAAATAAAGCTCTAAATCTCACTCTCTCGCTCCCATCCTTGCTCTTTTCTTAAATCTCCCAACTTGACCTTAGCCAAATTTGTCTTTTAATCTAAATCCTATTGACAGCGACAACAACTTTGTTTACATGGGGGCTCTTCCCTCGATAAGTCTTTGTTTTACTTACCCATAAAGTCTGACGTCAGAACCCAGGATAGCCCTTCCTCCCGAGGGACGACCATAAGAGGATGAGCTGTGAGAAGTAAACATGGAAAAAAAAAGAAGAAGAAAAGAAAAAAACACACACAGAGAAAGTTTCTGTGCTCACTTTGTTGTATGTGTTATATAACCTATAGAGCTGGCGCAATAACTAAATAATGTGACCACAAATTGACCCCTGTGGGATACCATAGTGAACATCTGAAGTACATGATGAGAGTGAGACAAATTGTCCCCCTGTTTAGCAGTATACAAACATTTAATAACTAGCAAACTATAATGAATTTGAAAGCAGATATGTGTTTGTTAATGAACAGTATTTGTCAGCAATAAAAACTTCTCTTATAAAGACATATTATTAAATTATTTCATATTATATTACTGTGATTATACATCAGCTTTCACTAATAGATGCTCACAGGTAAAGTTATAGTTGTTAACAAATGCATTGATAAACACTTACATCTGCTTACAGTCACATTATGGTGTGTTTAAACTGTTTATTACACATTTATATGCTATTAATAAAAGGTAATAGGAAAAATTATATTGCTGCCATTTTCTTTGCTATACAGTTTTCTAGGTAATGCTTTTAAATGGATCATTTCTCCGCATATACAGTCTAAAATAAATATAATATAAGGGTGCTTTCAAACCTGCCCTGTTTGGTTCGGTTCAATTAAACTCAAGTTTGTTACAACTGTTACTTGTTATTCAGCACATCCAATGCATCAAAACACTGTTTTCTCGTTGGAGCTGCGCCTCGTTTTCAAACCTTGGTTTGACTAAAATGAACAATGACAGCAATATAGTCCACGATGACCAGCGCTGAAATCAACCCGCGTAGTTGTCCCTCCATTGTGACATTAGAAAGTGTTGCATTTATCTTGCAAGTGTACTCTTCTTCAGCGTTTTGTTTACTTCCTGGATTTTTCCTGCATGGAAATTCTGACCAATCAAGAGCAGCTTTCCCACACAAGCCATTTTATCTGGTCTGCTTGTAAATACAGCTGTGAGAACCAACTCTAAGCAATTATGCAACTGTGTAACAAGTCCCTGATTCAGACCAAAGCAAGACAACTCTAGGTCTGAAAGCAGAGCCGGTTAGCACCAAACTAGCCCCATTTACTATTGTGGTCACAAAAATAGATGAGCAAAGTTCAGCCTCTTCTCTTAGTAGAAGTGAACCATCAAACTGTAGAAAAACATGTTATGTTTCATTGATTGTGTCATGCACACCCCCCACTTTTTTTCCTAACCTACAGAGGCATGAAGGTCCCTCACAACCATTGAACAAAGCATGAATAATCTGGAATCCTAAATCAGAGACAGGTTTATAGTTTTAATCTTTTAGTCCTCCCCTTAAAGTCAACTGAGATAGAGATAGACAGCCACAGTATATATCTCTATCTGCACCACATGGAGCCAAGCCAAACTGAGTGACACTGTTTACTAACAAAATTTTAACTTTAGCGATACATTTTCCATGATGTAACACCAGAAGGTAGATTTACAGCAAATTAAGGGAAGTCTTGTTTTTCCCCAACACTACAGGAATGCAGTTATGTTGAATTTAGCAGCATGTATGTTTTATAACTTGCTTATGTAATAAAACTCTTTGACTGTCTTTAAAATCATTCAACTTACTGACCTATTAACATATGACAAGAATACCAAAATAACTGCCGTGTCTCCCAGCAAAAACATCAGAGTCAATAAACAATAAACAAAAGTAAGTCTGTCCTTTCCCTCTTAAAGCTCAGCTCTTGCTAACTGCAGGCAGCTTAACATCAACCCCTAATGTCTCCACCAACCACAGCCCATCGTCTTTCCCTGCAGGGAGTTACACCTCCCCTCAGCGGATCAGATCACTCCAAACAAGGAGCCTCTCATGGCGGGGCAACAACAAGTCCTAGACAGGCCGAATCCAATTACACTCACAATAACATTTACATTTTAAGCATTTAGCTGACACACTCATCCAGAGCCGCTGGCAGTACAGTAAGCTCCAGTTCCAACAGTAAATCCACATTACAGGAAACCAGAAGTAACAAAGTCAGGGGTCAGAGAGAGAGTGGTCTGGCAGAAAGGATGTGAGAAAGAAGTTCAAGGAAAAGATGCAAAACAAGAGCAAAGGGAAGAGACAGAAAGAAGGGATTATTTTCAGTGGTAATTACAGTGAACGGACAGTGGAAAGGGCATGTTTTTCACCTACAAGAAAGGAAAATAGATTATCATTCATTTTACAGAGCTTTTCATACATAGGGTAATTCAAAATATTTCACATAAGATATCCTTCCATTCATCCATTTTCAACTGCTTAACCGAACCCGGGTCACGGGGGCAGCAGGCCAACAAAGCATTCCAGACGTCCCTCTACCCAGCAACGCTTTCCAGCTTCTCTTCGAGGACCCTGAGGTATTTCCAGGCCAGACGAGATGTGTAATCCCTCCAGCGTGCCCTGGGTCTGCCCCAGGGCCTCCTACCAGTGGGACGTGCCCAGAACACCTCTAACGGGAGGCACCCAGGAGGCATCCTGATCAGATGCCTGAACCACCTCAACTGACTCCTTTCAACGCAAAGGAGCAGCGGCTCTACTCCGAGCTCCCCCCAGATGTCCGAGCTCCTTACCCTATCTCTAAGGCTGAGCCCAGCCACCCCACAGAGGAAACTCATTTCGGCCGCCTGTATCCACGATCTCATTCTTTCAGTCACTACCCAGAGCTCATGACCATAGGTGAGGGTTTGGACGTAGATGGACCAGTAAATCAAAAGCTTTGCCTTCCGGCTCAGGTCTCTCTTCACCACGACGATCCAACACAGCGCCTGTATCACTGCAGACGCTGTGCCAAACCGCTGATTGCCCTCTCTGGGTTGGGAGTGATTTACTGCCCCAAGCAAGGGAGTTCAAGTATCTCAGTGTCCTGTTCACGAGTGAGGGTAGAATGGAGCATGAGATGGATTGGCGGTTTTGCATTGGATAAAGATACTAAAATAAAGAAGGAAATTACTTGAAATGTTTAAAATGGCAAACTTTGAGAAAAACAAAGAAAATATCAAACGTAGGAATTGAAAATCCTTAAATTACATAGGAACTTTGATGTAGGCTCATGCTCTGTACCTACCTTTAGATCTATCTAATCAACAGAATCAATGTTAAAGTCTTTGTAAAAAAGTTCCAGCATTCTTGTCTATTTGCACACATTTTACTTTGATCTCAGAACCCACTGGCTATCGGTTTAATCACAATAAGCCTCTGGCGCCAATATTTTGGGCCAGCAGATATCTGGGCCAAGACTTGGACCTGCACTGCACTATAGCACCTTTATAGTCATCTGACCACTCAAAGCGCTTATTACACTTCAATTCACCCATTCACACACACATTCACACAATGGTGGCCACCATACAAGGTGCCACCTGCTACTCAGTTTTTACCACATTCATACACCAATGGAACAGCCATTGGGAGCAATTTTGGGCTCAGTATCTTGCTACTTCGACATGGAGACTGGATGAGCTGATCTTTCGATTAGTGGACAACGCTCTCCACCTCTGAGCCACAGTCTGGGCCATGTGCTGTTTGTTGTTTAAAGTTTGATTAGCAACTTACGGCAGGTCCAGATAACATTTTGACTAATTGCTAAAAACATACATCTGTATATTAATGCAGATAATTTACAAAAAAAGGCTAATAGTTGTCAGACAATAGCCGATAGGTTCCTAGATCGCATTTTGACCAATGTGTTTACCTGCAGGCAACTACAGCCCCCCAAACGTAGTTAGTCAGACTACAAACAGAAATCAAAACCCTTCTGATATCAAAATCTTGTCCCGTTGCCTACAGATTCTGTATACATACGCAGATATCTGTTTATAGAGATTTGTTTTACTTTCATGTTTACAAATGAATGGTCTTACTTTCTGTATTATATCTATATTTAGTTTATTTGCAGTTTAGTTTCCTGAGCTGTATCTGCTTCTGTTTTTTCCTGACCATATCAGTTTTTAGTTTCTATTTCAGTTTATAGTTATAGCTCAGTCTTCTCATATACTTTGCTGATATCTCTGACCTCAGCAGCTTTATTTGAAGAGAAGTAGTTTGTACACACACACACACAAGAATCATAATGCACGCAGGCAGTGATGAGGATTACTTTGATACTCTTACTTCTGAGGAGAAACCAGAGGAGGAAGAACTGACAAGCTGATACAGGCATTGCTGAATACATCATGCATTGATGTCAGAAGCCCAGTTTTTAAACACTCCCCACGGTACTCGAAACTCACATCCAAAAGAGGAACAGCAGCTGGCACAGAAACACACAGGTGGAAATTATAATAATTGGGCTGATTTCAGTTATTAATCTTCTCCCACATGACTGAGATGACGCATCCAGTCCACAGTGTGTAAAAACAAATCTCTTCCCTGCTGGAAGAGGGAGGCCAGCTTGATATAGAAGTGTAAATTTGATTATTTGTTGAGTGTTTCAGCTGCTGTTTGGTATCTGAAGATTTGGCACTTGACTCTGATGGGATTAGTAATACTGCCGCGCTAATAGTGTTTATCTATAAACCACATCAGGAGCTATGATCTTCTCTCTGGTCAGCTGCTTTCAGCCAACTGTGTTTTTTTTTTCCAAGATTATTTTTTTGGGTCTTTTTTGCCTTTAATGAATAGAGCAACTGAAGAACCAAACGGCAGCCTCTGGCAGGCTGTTCTCATGCACTGCTCATATGTTATTCTGCAAAAAGCATTGCATGAATATTCGCAGGTGCCATGTATTAGAGATTAATTCATGCATAACTCACATATTTTGGAAGGCAGCGATCACATGACCAATACACTGACGGGAGTAAAGAAGGAAGCAGCGGTTGTGGTGGATAGGCCTGTGGTGGGACTGTGTGAACTTTGACTGAACTTTAAGGCATTTCAAAAAGGTACGCTCTCACCATATTTCTTTCCCTAAATCTAACCACAGTAACTTTTTAGTTGTCTCAACCTAACCTCCATAACTTTATGTTAATTATGTTCAGCACGTGACGTCATTCCTGAGGAGCTAATTCGAAGGAACTGTTGTGTGCTCATATTCGTAGGATATCAAATGGACCGTTGTCAGGGGATACATTGCCTCCAGGGCTGAGAAATGAAGCCAATGTGAAAGTGGAAGAGCCTGGCTCTTGAAGTGACTCAATCCCCAAAATCCCAACTACACCATGCCAGGCTTTAAACATGTTTACTGCCTGGTACAAAATGGATTTGGTCTCTATAGCTAATTGTTGTAATTCAGTATCCTCTTTTAAATCTCTTCTGAAGACTCACTTTTATCGTTTGGCTTTCTCTTAACTGCTGGCATTTTTTACTTTTACCACTGTTTGTATTATTGCTCATGTATTTTATCTGTTAATCTGTTTTTATTTTTATTGTTAAGCACTTTGTAACTTTGTTTTGAAAAGTGCTATACAAATAAAGTTATTATTATTATTATTATTATTATTATTATTATTATTATTATTAATTACCCTGTTCATGACACCTGTGTGGGGGATTTTTATATAATTCAACTGTTTGAATATTATTAAGGCTTGAAGCTGAGCATAATTAAGGTTGTGGCTGCTTTGAGTGACAGGTGGTTGCTGTCTGTTGTCAAGTTGCCACCAAGGTGTCAACATTTGTTAGGTAACGTATCCATGATGTAACCCCAGAATCATTAAGGATGGGAGTAGCTGTAGCTGTTGCTATTTCAGTGTGTTTTTCAGTTCATGAAAATTTATTGTTTTTATCTCCTAAAAAAGTCTTGAAGGCATTTGGTTACACTAAAAGAAGGGTTGGATGTTCAGTTTTCCCAGGAAATACATTTTTTACATGACTTTAAGCTTGTTTTTTGTCAGCTAAAATTAGCATTAGCATTAGGATTATCACAGTTAACCATACCTGTGAATGCACGGTGCCAGCCAAATTAGCAGCTAGCGTTAGCATTAGTGCCAACCTCTCATCCAAGTATGGTCACTCCTGGCTCGAAAAACCAAGATGACGAGGGCCAAAATGCCAGACTCAAGGCATCAAAATGGGAAACTGGACACGATTGGGTGACGTCACTGTCTACCTCAATTATCTTTATGCAGAGACAGACATGAAAGGAGGGAGAAAGAGGAGATGACATGCACCAAAGGGCCACGGTTTGATATCAAACCTAGCCGCTGCCAGGGACTTTGCCCACATGTGGCTCACATGAGCAACTAAGGCACTTCAAGCTAATTGAAAACAAAATGTGAAAGTCACTGTGAAACATGTGGTGGCATGAAAATAAGGATCTCTTCTCTTGCTGGCAGGGCCAAAGGAAACTGCAAAGGAGCCGCTGCTGTCTGTCTCGGTCTCCTTCTCCTTCTATACATTTCAACATTACACAGGATATCTGACACCAAGCTCTGCCACACCTCCTTTTTCTGCTTCAAGAGTATTTACATCAGACTTGTTTTGCTTTCATGGGACATAGTGTTCTCCTAGAACTAGAGCGCAAGATGATTGGGCAACACGTTTAAGTCAAAACTTACTTGTCTCATCAGCTTACCCCCACCATTGTTTTTCTACTCTGCAGCTCTGAGAGAGCTATGTGCTAATCTTGCGCTCCTT
Organism: Epinephelus moara; assembly: GCF_006386435.1. Classification (NCBI taxonomy): domain Eukaryota; kingdom Metazoa; phylum Chordata; class Actinopteri; order Perciformes; family Serranidae; genus Epinephelus; species Epinephelus moara. Next base: position 32,045,111 of record NC_065515.1, read on the forward strand.
CCCAGAAAAATACATTCCTGAACGCTGCTTTCATTTTTGTCACATTATAGAGGAGAGAGTTTCTCCTTGCAGACCTGGCACGCAGCCAACTCTCTCAACAAAACAGCCTGGCCACGTGCACTGTCGCGTGGGAGGGGAAATAACTTGCATATGCCTTCTACGCATATAACACTCAGGGAATACATTTGCACCATCTGACCAATTCACTGTGTGTTTGAACAGGTAACCGCAGTCAGAGCCGACTGAAACTACACTCGGCTTGTTGATGCCACTGACAAGTGCCAGACGGGAAGCCAGACAACAAAAGTTAAAGTTTGAATTTATATAATATGAATTCCAATTTATGTGTCCGTCCAGTGAAAAACATGCGTCTTCTGCAGCATGCATATTTGGTGAGTTTGAGTTTTCAAGTGTTCCCTTGTGGATTGAGAAAAACTTCTTAAGCAAAATAAACCATTTGAAACATGCATTATCTGAAAAATGCATTTTCACAGCTTCACAGGATGGCAATGTTTTACATCAGTGACTGCAATGTCTAGAATTCATTACATAGACTCTCCAAATGACCTATAATGCACACAGATCAGTTTTATCTAATTTTTTATGCATTTTTGTTGTTATAAGTTACGTAATTTATCAGTTATGTTAAGTGTGACTGTACATGTCTGTAAATTAAACCTAAAGAAGAGGCAAGCAGCATAGGCCTGAATTCAGTCCAAACAGTAATAAAATCATCCTGCCCTCTGACAACTGCACACCCGAACTAAATAAGACATATGAAATGTTTGCCCTCACAGTTGGAGCAGCAGTGCAGCAGTAATTCATTGTCAAAAACAGTGCGGACAGGGTCTAAAATACACTGCTCACTTGCTAATAGGTGCTGAACTGAGAAACGATACCTGTTTCAAATGTCAGTGTTTGGTTCTCGTCAGCTGTTGATTCCAGAGATTTTAGGCTCTGAGATCATCACCTCTTGTTTCTATATCTGTTTTAATCAAGCTGATGTCTTGCGGCGATGGCACCTCAAGATACTGAATATTGATTTATTTGTAAAATTCCATCACATCATGCATTTTGGGCTCCATGTGGGGCCTCCATTGTACTGAGGAAGACTCACAAACAAAGAGCGCCACAGAGCCCTGAAACAAAGAGAGACAGATCATAAGCAACACAAAGCAACAAGTAGATTTTGTGGAACCCTGAATTACAGCCGTGGGAGGAGCGCTCATAAACAAAGCTGCTCTTTTTTTGCATGTCGTTTGAGGATGTTGTTTGGTCATGGTATTTTTCCCCCACCAGAATATTCTGGGGAGCAGCTTGGCGTGCAGCTCTTTGCTGTCTGCACTGTGACCCCTCTGAAGTTACACTGATTTCCATGAAGCCTTGAAAAGGGAGGGGAGCTGCAAGCTGACCCCCCCCCCCCCTCTCTTAAGCGTCAACAAGATGTGAACCAGCACCGATGTCCTGATGTAACAGCGTCTGTGCGTCCAGGCAGGACTGAGGGACATGAAGGCATCACATGGCCAGAAGAGACTGCTTATTGGTCAGATCATCATCTTGGTGTTGACGTCAAACGATTAATTGATGACACGCAATTCAGTTATGAATACCACACTTATCACACACAGACCAGAGAGGCTCCAGTGTGTTTGAGACCAGGACAACACATCTCCTAGCTGCAGACTCTTAGTCGTGTTGATTTGTGTTTATAGGCCATCATGAGAACACTGATGTTGTACATTGCATAAGACAAACAACATTTGATTAAAACAAAACTCTCTTTTTGACCAGTACAGTTCGTCAACATTTCCTAGCCATCTGCCATTTGCTATTTGTTTCCTCTGGCTTTTGATTAGCTGGCTTGTTAGATTTTAACAGCAAAAACCTGCTTTGTTTTCACAGTGTTGTACATTACTCTGACCTATGCAAGGAAAAAACACTCTAAGATACGCAAAGACAAAACAGAGACTGAAGTCAACTCTTCGGCCTTAAAGACACAACATAACTGTATTTGGCCATGGACAAGTCTGCACACTCAAACACCCAACAAACTCCCTGCGTTCCCCTCCAACACAGCACATAACAAAGCCTTATGATGTCTTCCAAAACAACCTGGTGATATGTCCTCCCACTCAGATGCCTGAACACGGGGGGAGAGCGAACATGGCTTGTTTTGGTTTGTCTGCCACCGTTCCCTCCGGTGTTGTTATGATCTGTCTGGAATGTGAGCCGAAACTGATTTTATACGTAAGAAGGAAAAGAAATAGAATTACTGACATTCTCGAGGCAACCTTGACGAGTCTTCTCTGCTCAGACGTGTCGTGATGGGGTACATTTTGTTTTCCGTTTAATCTACAAAAGACAGTAACAATGGCGCTAAATGTATCCCAATAAATCTGACTGATGCTACTTTGACACATTGCATACATAAAGGATTACACAGTTAGACAGCTCAGTTACAAGAAGGGCTGAAAAAGAAAGTAGGCCTATCAAGAGTCCTTGGTCTGTTGACTGTTTGCCAACACAGTGTCTCAAAACAATGTATTATACAGCAAAATTATACAGCGTATCATTACAATGTAACTATAAGTGCAGACATGGTAAAAAAACAAAAACAAAAAAAAAACATCTAATAACAAACTCAAGAGCCTCAAGGGTCAAGTTTAAAAATGTTTTCATATATTAATGTTAGGGCCTGATAACACATTATATTTTATGGCCAACTGTGTTGTCAATAAAACTGTACAATGATAAATGTGCATTTTACATTTTAATACAGTGGTGCACTTACACACTGGGCCACTAAGCATTTTTTAATACTTACCAGTATATCAAATAAATTTCTATAGTTCGGTTTTTACCCTTTATAGATTTCTTCTAATTCTTATTTTTACTCTTATTCCAAATCTTAATTTTCTTTAAACAATACACTGCCTTTTTAGCCATATTTTTACCTGTCAGTAGAAAATCAAACACTTCCAATTATGCTTGCTGAAACAGAGAGTTGGCATGTTTTGAGGACCCATGTTTTACTTGATTTTTTTCCCCTTTATTTTTGCATTTCACATCAGCCACTTTAGTTAGAAGCCCATCTGCAACAAGCAAAGTCAGAAAAACACTGATTCGTAAACTGCTTTATTCAGTGTTTTAACTGGTTTAAATCACCTGGTCTGTTTGTTTTGAAGAAGAGGAGACCTCTATGGATAATTCCTCTCCTGGTAAAAACCTCCTGAATGCTTGGATCTTATCAGAGAAAAAAGGTGAGCATACATTAACGTGGTGGGCAAGCCGCCGATCTCAGACATGCCAAACACTGTAGACAATATACTGATTTGTAACATGAAACTGCTTTATTCAATGTTTTTACCAGTTTAAATCACATGGTCTGTTTGTTTGGAGAGCAGGAGACCTCTGTGGAGAATTCAGCTCCTGGTAAAAACCTCCTGAACAATGAAGGAATTCTAACCAGGAGAACTTTCAGCTTGTTGTAATTTGCAGGCCTCATCACTAGATGCCACTAAATCCCCCTAAATCTTACACACTGTTCCTTTAAAAAACTTTATCAGTCACTTTAGTCTCAAGACATACTCATTTTGTAAAAAATTGGCCTGCCTACTGTTGTTGCTTCCTCTGCAAGTGGTTTTCCAACCGGCCTCCATCCCAGCTCCTCCTTTTCATGCTGTGTCTGACTTATCAATGTCATTTCTGTTTGTCATTGATGCTGGCTCTGTTCTGTTCCCGGGGGTTTTGCTGCTGCTCTCCCTGCCTTAGGCTTTCCATGTAAGCGCATGGAAGGGCAGAGAGGTGTGCTGTCTCTGCCTTAAGGCTTTCCACACAAGTGCATGGAAGGGCAGAGAGGTGGGCTCTTTCTTCCTCAGGCTTTCCTCGTTTGCGTGTGGATGGGCAGAGAGGTTGGCTCTTTCTGCCTCAGGCTTTCCATGTAGGCCTGTAGAAGGGCGGAGAGGTGCACTCTCTACCGCCTTAGGCTTCCTGTGTAGGCCTAAGAAAGGCAGAGACCCCAGAACAGAGCAATACCACCAAATATAATACTGCAAATGGAAGTAAAGTTTTCTATGACTTAAGTGTTCCAACTGAACTATGTTTATGTCATACACCAATACACTAAAGCAAACTCCTTGTGCGTGAAAACCTATGTGGCACTAAATCGGATTCTGACTCTGACTCCTAACAGGAAGGTTTGTGGCACAATAGCACAAAATACTGACTACATCCATTTTTGTGTTGTTAGTCATAAATTTAAAGAACTAAATGTGCTTGTTTTGCACTTACTGGTAGAGACAGTTTAATCTAAGTCATCACTGATGTCTACCTTTCAAGGATTACAACATTAAGGATAAAACTCGATGAACCACACAGCCAATGTTAGCCAGACTGGAGAATCAGCAAAAACCCGCTTCCTGAATAGGAATGATGATAATGCTGGCTGACAGAGACATAAAGAAGTGTGTGTTTAAAAGTATAAAGATTTAACTTGCTTATGGTTCAGGAGGCTCATGTCAGTTTACACTGGAGACACTTTGAAGAGTTTTCTGCATTTTAAGAAACATATTCAAGATGTTAAAGGGAAGGGTTGCTTTTTTTTTGCAGAAGATGCTGGGAAACAACTTGACCCCTCATAAACAGGAACATACTGTTATTTGACGTCTTTGGCTCCAACCGCACTGTGGTTACATGACAGCCTGTCATGTAATATCCAGAAATTTCTTCATTCATGTGAATATCACATCCGCTGCCCATATGTATGAGTCACTCAATTGCTCCATAGTGCCACAACAACAATTTTTTAAAAATTACATTATCATTAATTTTAAATACAGTTGTTCATAGGATTAAACTTTCATTGTCAGGGGAAACTGGTTTGTGACCTCCTGAGGCTGTCACTGTGACTTGTTGGAGCTGTTAGTCTTGTAAAGCGTGTCTTGCAGTGTCTGAAACTCAATATGTTGTCATTAAGTCATAAACTCCCCCAGCTTTAATGTGCTCTACAATTAAAGTAAACACTGTTTGGATCCTGGCTGCCCATTGGCCCACCACAGTGAGGTGAGTTAATTTGAGCAAATGGGTTAGTTGGTGGCACTGGCTCTGGTGACCTGTGACTGGCTGTGATTGAGAGGGTGAGGTTGAAAATGACTATAAGGCCCAGAGTGTGTTCTGTGTGTGATTGTAAGTGTGTGTGTTTGTCTGGTGGTGTGATCGACCAGGGTGAACAGCAGCCAGTCAACAATGTGTGGACAACAGCAGCTCATAATGACTCACACAAAATCAGGAACAGCACTCTGCACTAGTATAAAAAAAAATAAATCTTAACGTAAGGCTTGTAAAGTCAATTGTATTTATAAAGCCCCACACTTTTCACTTCACTTCTGAGTACTTTACACTGTGTACAACATACAGTACCCTCTATCATTAGATCTTCTGGATAAGAAAAGTGAGGAATCCCTTGCCCAGACATGCAATACAAAAACACAGCTTTTTTTCAGCTGAGTGCTCATTCAGATCACTATATATTATTCTACAAAATGCCAGATGTATGGTTTCTAATCTAGAACCAGTTTAAGCCTTTCCACAACTGTTTTACAAGAATAAATTTCAGTCTTGCTGTTCTCTATCACTCCTTGATACAACTCAATATCAACAGTTACCCCTGAGAGCTTTAGTTACACCATCGTAGCATCCACTGAAGTATTGTCTGCTAGTTAAAGGAGCATTCTGACATTGTGGGCAATATGTTTGTTTGCTGTCTCAACCAGATTCAGAGTTGTGAAATTAGTGGACATGTGTGTTAAGAGCAGTTGAGCTCAACAACCAGGGGGAGTCTGTGCTGGTCTGAGGAAACAGGCCTGTTAAAAGCAAAAGTGCCAAAAACTGCAGTTCCTCCAACAGCCACTTGAGGCTGGCTCCAAATGCCCCATAGACACCCATGTTAAAAAGCTCAACTTTACAGCAGAAATAAACATGTTTACAGCCTGGTCAAAAGACAGTTTTGGTCTCTATAGCTAATTTTGAAATTCATGACAACTGTATGGGGGGTGAATATTTATATAACTCACAGTCTGTGAGCAAGATCCACCCCTCGCTCCTTCACAGCTCCACCCTCTTGTCCAAATATGGTCACTTCTGGCTCCGAAAACCCCAAATGGCAACAACTGAAATGCCAAATTTAAGGGTTCAAAATGGTAGTCCATAAAGCAATGTGTGACATCGTGGGTAGCTACATTCATTATTTTTTAGTCTATGGTTTAAAGGAAGTAAAACAGACCTTTACATGCCGTACCTCGTGTATTTTACACATCTAGTGATACACAATTAGACATTATCAGCTCAAAAACTATATGGACACCCTTGACACTTACTTGTACTTTTGGCCTGGGGCTGTTTTTCACTGTTCTGGCTAGGCTGACTTACAATTAAGGGAAATCTCAATTCTTCAGCATACAATGATATTTCAGTGTGATTGCAGCTTTGTGGCAACAGTCTGGGGAAAGGTCCTTTCCTGTTTCAATGTGAAAATGAAGCAGTAATCAGCTGACAGTCAGCTGATTGTATCATTGTTTCAAAACACTCACACACCAATCACAGCCCATGCTCATACAAGGCGGTCCATTTAACTATGGCTTCCACCTCACTGATCCCTGCTATAGTAACGCTGCCACACACCACTGCTGCTGCTGGCAGAGCTTTGCCTCCACCACCTCAGCCTCCACCTTTCTAATTCAGACTCCGAACATGGCTCTGAGGTCAAAATGGTATGTAAAATCTTGCTTGCAGATCCATCAGCGCCAAACATAACTGTATTCCCTTTTGTTGCAATAAATGGTTAAATCTTTGACGAGAGTGTTCCTGACTGAAATGAGGTCCATAAAGAAATTATTTTCTTTGGTAAAGAAGAACTTGTTTGACCTGCACAACGTCCTGACGTTAGTTTAAATGAATCCAACACCTTTGAGATGAACTAGAATGCTGATTGTGAGTCAGACCTCAACACTCAACATCAGTGCTTGACGGCACAAATGCTCTTGCGGCTAATTGAGAGCAAATCCTTAAAGCCATGTTCCAAGTGCGAGGGTGTCCACATACTTTTGACCATTTTTTTTCAAGCTGTTGAATCAGTAAACAAAAACTACTTACTACTAGTTACATTGTGTAATGGAGACAAAATGTCAAGATACACACAGCTGACTTGAGCTGCATTGACCCAACACAATTCTCAGAATAAATGTTGGCATTGCACATTTTTGTAAGACATGAATATGTTACATTTGCATGTTTCATATATGTAGTGAATACGTTGAAACTTCACATCTCAGTTTTCAGTTTATGTCATGGCAACACTGTGGTAAATGTGCTATTAGGTTTAGACACAAAAACTACTTGGTTAGGAAAACATCATGTTGGGGATAAAAGTACCCAACTTTGTCACTACAACCACTGCTGATGTGTCACAACCTGTCTTTTAAGTCTTTCTGCTACTCAGCAGCCGTCTCTCTTAGGTGTCACACTATCCACCATTCCCTCCTCCTACTCATGAGAAGCTCATACATGTAATCTGAAATACATCTTATGTATGAAATGTACAAAATTTTCTAATCAGACTGCCTGCTGGAGGTCCTGTGGAAGCACAGTGGCAAACCATTTCCATATTTTCTACAGGTTGACAAGAATGTGTATGTATATGGAGGAGTGCGTTGATACGTAGCCTATGTGTATATGTATGTATGTGCATGTGTGTATGTTCTGTTTATGTATGTATGCAATTTTTCTTTTGTTTCACTGTAAGTGTGTTTTTGTGTTTTTGACACTTATGTCAAACCTAATAAAAAGTAAATGACAAAAAAAAGAACTGTACAAATGTAACATATCAGTGGTTTACAGAAACGTACAGTGCCATCATTTTATTCAGGAAACTGGGCTGTTGAACCCTTAAATTAACTTTTTGCTCACATGAACCAGTCCTAACCTTGACTAAAATAATCACATTTCCTCAAATAAATTGTTCCCAAATGTTTCTGTGACACACTGGATACACACAGTGGCTTGTTTGATCACAATTTGTGCCATGCAACTACCTCGTAATTCACTGCTCTTCAGAAATGTAATTAGTGATTGGGGATGCACTGAGTTACAACTTGTCCAAAATGAAACACTTTGTCTCCATTTGACTCATGCGATTATGTTAACCTAATTTAGTACTGAACAAAAAGTTGAAATGGTGGTGGTCAAAGTCGGCTTTTGTCAAGTCAAAGTTTGTCTGTGAGTCTGTGAGTGAGGGGGAGAAACAAACAGGATGTACAGATTTGTTGGAACACACTCAGCTGACCCAGTTATCCTTTAAAGCTCCCCATACTTAACCCAAATTTGGTTGTTGAAGCATCAAACGAGTTATAATAACCATGTTTGGATTTTAAAAAAATATTGCACCCACATCATGATTGTTTTTTTATTATGTTTTTCTGTTTGTCCTAATTTATATTCTGAGCATTCTTATGTTTCAATTCTGTAAAATCTGCTTTCTAATGATCCTCCTTAACTGTTGGCCTCTGACCAAAAGTTACCATACTTAGGAAAATACCATGGTTCTTTATTTTGATTTCAAGGTGAAGATTCTCCAAAAAATGCCAGCTTTTCCTCTCGTGTTTCACTTTGAAATTATATCTCATCCCAAAAAACAATCTTGTACTTAATCGGGTCAAGAAAACAGATGTGCTACAAGACCTGTTGAGCATGTCCACCTTAAATCTGGGCCAAAAAACAGCCTGAGGCAAGACTGGAGGTATGTAGGTTACAATGTGTGAATCTACAGGGAGGGCTGCCTTCAAAAATAAGACTTCCTCTTTCTGAAAAGTGTGACAAGCACTGAAGGAGGAAGTATTCCGATCCTTTACCTGAAAATGCTTCGTAAAAGTCCTGCATTGAAAATGTTCCTGTATAATCAGGAAAATATGATTAAAGTATCAAAAGTAAAAGTACTCAATGCAGAAGAATGTCCCATATAGGTATTGTACTAATATATATTTATATCATTAGATTGTCATTACTTATAAACTGATGGTTTAGCAGCATTTTACTATTGGTAATAGTTTTTGTTTAGGACTGCAGCAAAGGAATATTTTCATTATGGATTAATGTACTGATTATTTTCTCAATTAATCGATAACTTGTTTGGTTTGTAAAACTTAACAAAACAGTGAGAAATGCCGTTACAATGACCAGAGCCCAAAGTGACACCTTCACGATGCACTTTTAATAAAAATTATTAAGGTGATAGAAGAAAAAAGCAGCATACATTTACGTTTGAGAAGCTACAAGCATATTATGTGTGGCATTTTAACATAAAAAACAACAGTTAATAGAATCCATCCATCCATTTTCGCAACCGCTTATCCTCTTGAGGGTCGTGGGTTGGCTGGAGCCTATCCCAGCTGACATTGGGTGAGAGGCAGGGTACACCCTGGACAGGTCACCAGACTATCACAGGGCTGACACATAGAGACAGACAACCAGTCATGCTCACATTCACACCTACGGCCAATTTAGGGTCATCAATTAACCTGCATGTCTTTGGACTGTGGGAGGAAGCCGGAGTACCCAGAGAAAACCCACGCTGACACAGGGAGAACATGCAAACTCGGCCCAGAGGGGCTCTCTCCTGGGATTGAACTGGGAACCCTCTTGCTGAGAGGCAACAGTGCTAACCACTACACCACCGTGCTGAAAATACTGAAAATACTTGTGTAAAGTGTAATAACCTTTAATTTGTACTTTAATAGAGTCCATGATTAAATGTACTTGGGTACATTTTATCACTGATGACAAGCAACTCAAAGCAGGCTGACATTTATGAGATTATAACTGCATAATTTTATTCTATTAACCATAATAATCCTCATCTGGACATTTTGTCAGTGCAGCTGCAAATAACAGGATACAAACCATAAAAAATGTGAATACAAGTAACAATGCAGATAATGTACTCTAATGTACTTTTTTGTAATGTGTTTATGTGGGGCTTCATTTTTCTTTTAATGTTATCAGTGTTATCTGCCGTTTACAAGGAGTCTGTGATTTGCTTTTGTGCTTCACATCAAGTGTAACTCAGCTCACAGTGGTGAGTAGATGACTGCTCGGATACACAGTTATAGATGTAAACTGTTGATGGAAAAACACACGAAAACACAGAAGTAAACCAAACTATTCAAATGAATATGCACAAGCAGAACATTGGAGCTATAATTTGACACACCAAACCAGACGCACAAGTTTGACAAGGGTAATACCTGAAGTTGCAAAACATTTAAAAGGTTGGATGACTCATTCTGACTAACGCGGCATCAATTAAAAGCATCACATAAACAAGGATTACAGGAACTCGGTGGATGTTGCAGGAGACCATACAGGCAAGGTCATGAGACGTCTTGTTCACTCCTGTCATCACGTCTGGTCCCTGGGTGGACGAGTCCCTTCATAAAAACCACAGAGGGTCACTGTGTGGTCACTGCAGGAAGACCTCAGGGTGTCAGACACCCAGATGTTCACTCTCACTTCAGTTAGATACAAATACAAAAGGCTATTGGTTCATGATACAGGATTTAAGTTTAGCCTTGTTGAGTCTAAGGGCATGTATGAAAAAAAGACCTCGATTTCACACTTAAAAGCTACTTATATTTCATACAGTTTAAATCTGGTCTATGAAAATTAAAGTTAAACACATTTGAGGGGTTAAACAACTGAATTTGCACATGCTTTGTTGTATTTTAGGTAGCCTTGTTTAACAGATGAAAAATAGCTTTTTGGCTAATTCTGGCATTTTTATACCACATGTATTTACACTGCTCCTTCCTAAAAAGAAAATAATAAAACAAAATAAAATAAAATAAAATAAAATAAATTAAAGTAAAGTAAAGTAAAGTAAACTAAACTAAACTAAAGTAAAGTCAAATAAAATAAAATAAAATAAAATAAAATAAAAATAAAAATAAAATAAAATAAAATAAAATAAAATAAAATAAAATAAATTCATAACTTTAAAAACAAAATAAAACCTTAAATGTTAATGTTTAAGGTTTACTTAAGTTGCCTAATGTTGTAAATATAAAAGTTCAGGTATTCAGAGAATTTAAGGTAGACCATGTTTATGTTTAGCGCTCTATATTATGTGTTTTTCTGCCCGTGTTTAGCATTTGTGTATCAGGAAAATCAATGCATAACATCTTTTAAGCACAAAGTCAACTTTAATTTTGCTTCATTGCTTTTATTGAAGATGTGTTGCCATGTCGTGTTGGTATTCACAACCTCAAATCCAAACGTATGGCATTACCTATTGTCAAGTAATGGTTACAATATAAATAGCAACTAATGGTGTTCTAAAAATGTGTTTTGTGGAAAATGATTTTCATAAAAAAAAAAAAAAAATGTAAAAAAGAAAATAGAATAAAATGAATGAATGAAAAAAAACAACTGTTTGGTTTCTTCTTGGGGTAAGGACTTAACTTACATTTAAAAGACAAGACTGCGCTTGTTAGCGATGACCTCACTCTTTGTGTCTGAAGGCCAGCAGATAAACTTCACAGTTCCTGTTTTAGTTCCATTGATAAAATCTGTTTTAATTATTTATTATTAAAGACATGAATATACTAGTTCCTCTTCATCCTCTGATATTTAGACATTAGTGTTGTCTTCTCTTATTTCATGTCTTGCATCATTTCCTTGATCACAGCAGCTGTGAGATGATGCAGCAGCACTGCTACACCTCCGGAAGGACTCCTGTAACATACCAATGCTTAATGTGCTTGTGTACACAGGTTAATTGAGACTGGACACACCGCTGCATAGGCTGCTCTGACTGACCTCTGAGAGTCAAGACAAAGCCTTCGATCAATTAGCTACAATTTCACCATTTATTTTGATTGAGATTAAGATTGGACCAAATGTTTTAATTTCAATATTGATTTTTCTGCCAAGCAGTTTTTAATTTGTTGTTTGGTGTGTAAACGATGCTTGTTTTTGTGAGCTGTTAGTCCTCCTCATCCCATATGGGACATGAGGCTCAAATGAGTTCTTTCCATTGCATTTGATCCTTGGCAGCATGTTGTGCCTCTCCCTGTGACAGGTTCATCTTTTCCAACTCCAGTGTCACAGTCCTGTGCCAGGTGGTTTGGGCCTTTGGGGTTTTCTTTTGCCTGGTGGTGTCCATCTTAAAACAGCTGCTACATTGCTGTGGTATTTTTCATTAAGTATCACTACCTTTTGCAGTATTAGTGGCGCCTCTATTTTTTTTTAAAAAAATATGTGAATTACAGTAATATTTTCTTCTACTATGTCACCTTGAATTTGTATGTCATTACGACTTTTTTTTTACCTGTTTCAGTTCTGTGATTGTCGGGGTGATACTCTAGTCACTGCTGGCCTTTTGCTGTGTGTTTCTGTATAGCTACATGTGCTATCACATGGCGACCACCACCGGTTGTATATATATAGAGGTGTGTATCCTTATCTTGTTCATGTCTGATGACGAGCTGGTGCCCGAAACATCACATGTGGAGATGCGATTAATACTTCCAAAAGGAGCAGTTTCTGGTATGTAGACCTGCTTTTGTATCATCTTATGACAACTCTCATGATCCGGCCCTGCTACATTCTTAGCACATGGCCTAGCAATCTCAAAAGTCTGTGTGATTTCTTCGGTGATGCTCCAGCTACCTGTTTTATGTACAGTTGAAGGCTGCAGATTTTGTTTTGCCAGAAGATCTGGCGAATTTGTCTGAGGCATTCATTGTGAAAGGCTTCCACTCTCATCATGTGTGTTTTGACCACTCACCAACTCTCTGCACTGTACAGCAGAACAGATTTTACATTTCTGTTATACATTGTTGTATGTTTGCGAGTTAGAGCTCCAAAAATCCAAAAATATTCTGTCTACATTGATATAATACAGATAAACAAGAAGCCATCACACTGAAGTAGCTGACATATAATCTCTGGTGTTTTTGGTATTAAAATACTCTCAAGCATTGTTTAATTTTAAAGTAATTTGGTGTGATATTCTGACTCCTCACTGAAACTCTCATTCTTCCTCCGCATTGCACTCAACATCTCTCCGTCCTTCTACTACAAACCCAGCGAATTTCCTCAGTTGGCCTTCAGCCATGTTTATCGTTTTGTACACAGAGCATATTTCACTGGGCTGCCTGTTTGTTCCTATGTGTTACGTGTTTACATGTGGCAAAAAATAACTGGGATCCTCGTTGAATATTCATGTAAACAAAGTACAAAGTGTACAAGAGGACACTAAATGAGATCCATGTATCAGCTGAACTGTGACAGATGATTCAGTGGTGAAAAGAAGCAATAACTTTTGATTCCTGTTTTTTTTAGGGGGCAGAAAAAACACCCAGAGAAACTAGGTTGCACAAGAGCTCAATATTAGAGCTGTCACTGGCGAAACTTCAGTCTGTAATTATAGTTTTTATCCACTGAGTGTAGCGCGTTTCTCTAGTGAACCCTGCCCTTGGCAATGATACCAGTTTGACTCACACTGTTGAACATGATGTACTAATCCACTGGCACGCAATGCGCTAAACACAGGCCCTCGACTATTTCCCTTACAAACTGCACAGCTTACATACTGGTTCAGATTTAAAGGAAACACCGGAGACAAACCTTCTGTTAAATCTTGTTTTATTAGAAAAAACAATTACAAAACTTTGGCAAGATTGTGAATCAACAGTTTATATAAAAATATATTTTTTCAGTGCGTGCCACGGAAGTCACACAGCTGACCCTGAGGACTTCTTTCATACTCATACAGTTTGTTTTTTTTGGAAGTTGAGGAGAAAATCCTCGAGTCAGTTTTTTTGGAATGTTCTTTGTCCATACATTTCAGTGGCATCTCCAGCTTAAGGGCTCGACTTGAACGCTGAGCACTGTGTTCTCGCTCAGCGTCACAGAGTGCCCAACAGCACCGAGGCATCTGGCTCCCATCAAAAAGCTTCAGACCACATGGCTAAGAGGTCTCCTCCTCTTCCTCCTCCTCCTCCTTTTGTTTAGCAGCTGGGAGAGCTAATCTATGAGCCTCGTGCAGCTTTATACTGCTCATCCTATTTTATCGCTGTGCTAAAATCAACAACCGCAGCTGTCTGACACTTCAGTGCCTTAAGCCTTGCATTAACACAAAACCTCTCTTGGTACTCGTCCACATACAATCAAACCGTTTTTTGTTCTAAGTTCTTGCAGAATACATTCGGTTCCATTCATTTCTGTGAGAGAACGACTCCCTGAAACTCTCATGTAATCTTCAACTGCAGATTATTGAGGCATTTTTTTTCCCTTTTACATATTGTGATCTGCATGCAAAAAATACATCTACATCTGCTTACTTGACTTGTCTGCACCATCACACCTTCAGATACAGTATGTGCTGACATAACAGTAGAAAATCATCACAGGCACGCTGCTGCTGAGTCACACAATGCATAGTAATGAAGGTTGTTATAGTCTACGGTGTTGCCAAGAGAGTTGGAAAGTTAAGACGATAATTGCACTTCTCTTTGCACGCCACTCAAAGATGACAATGTGCCTCTAAACATATGTCAACTCATCAAGAGCGCTTTTTTTTCTCAAACACCAGGTGCAACTCCAACTCTCCACCTGACAAATATCGAGTGATCTTTCACCCCCAGTCTGTCCCAAATTCCTTACATCTCAAAATTCACTTCACAGAGGGAATCGTTGATTGGGAGGTATTTGTAGCTCGCTTCGTAAAAAAAGGAGCCAAAAATCACTTTGGGAGGACAGGAACTGATGTGGAGAAGTTACGACCTTCGTAACAGAACAGGAAAGAATCCACTTTGCTTTATGAACTGGGAACGAAGTGGCGGCTCCTCCACTGGCATCCAGTTCCTGTGAGCTCCGTCTCCTGAAACTCTCCACGGCGCTCCAGTCCCTCTCCACGACACTCGGTGGGACCTGGTGCCAGTTATCGGAGAGAAGTAATCCAGGAGAGGACAAATCTCTTGATTCGTTTCTTTAAGTTAAGTTGCTTGACGCTCAGGCAGGGCTCATGGTTCAACACGTCATGCAGCGAGGTCTGATGTTTAAGGGCTGAGGGTTGGGGTCAACCTGTGGGCAAGAAATGGAAACAAAAAGATGAGGGTTAAGCAATCGCAAAACATTCAGCATTAGGATACATTCTGCCTACACTCAGACTACACCCACAGATTTGTTTTCATGTACTGTTATACAATTCAGCTGTGATCTCAAGAGTTTCTTCAGCAGAAATGTTTTGGGATGTCGACAAAAAAACCTTCTCTCTGAGCCTTTAGAGATGCTACTCAAACTAAGCCAACAGTGGGTGTAGGTGGATGTTGTTTCCAGCATTCGTTGACTCACCTCGCTGTACACCGGCGGAGGTCGGAAGCGAAACTCTTGGACAAAAGCCATGAGGGGGCGCTCCAGGATCCCACTCAGGTCTTCGGCGGGTTGCGGGACCACCGTGTTGTTGCGCTGCTCGGCCTCCTCCTGTGTCACCACAGAGCTGTAATCTGGAGGAGCTGCGGGGAAAGAGGCAGGGATTAGTCCACTGGTCTGACTCAACAGAACAGCACAGGTCCAAACACTAAGCTGCTGAGTCATCACTGCAGCTAAAACTCTTAAAAACCCCACATAACATTCGCTGCCTTTTGTACTAACAAACACTGATCTGATCCAACATGAATCTCTGCTGAATCGAAACCTTTGTTTATACATGTTGACATCTGATCCAGTGGTATTTTGGCAGTCAGTGATCATAAAAACAAAAGAGGGAACGACCCACAAGCGGATAGAGAGGCTCTTCACAAGCAAAAAGTAGCGATTTTAATGATTTAGCGGGGAATATGTATTGATAAAAAGCTATAAATAGTGTCAGAGACTGTCTCTCTTTTTCCACTTTATGAAAACAAACATCCTTGAATTTAAAAAATGTTGAAAAAGACAATCATGTGTCTGATCTGCCCAGTCTTAGCACTAACTTTAGTGGAAAAAGACCGCCTATAATCCTATGTTTGCAATAAAAACGATGGTTGCATTTGTTCTTGCTTTGTTTGTCACAGAAAATAAAAGTGTCCATGTTTTAATAACTGGGTCCCTGCGCACATCTAGACCTACACATCACTGCAGAATTAAAGGACACTTACGCTCAGGCTGCTCGGGGATGGCCATGCGCAGCCACTCCAGGTTGACGCTGTACTGGCTGCTGACACTGGAGGTCCGGCTGCCGAAGGGATGGAGGGGAATGGTGCCGATGACCAGCGGCAGCTCAAGGCACAGCTTGGATGTCCCAGGAACATCGACACAAACCTGGTGGGAGGTAAAGAGGAGTTTTTTTAGTGACAGGAGCAGTGTGTATGGAAAGAGGGAATACAGCATGTGAATTCCTGAGATGTAAAGCTGCTGTCGCCTGAGCTCACCTTGAGCATGTACTCCACTTTGATGATGCGGCACTGCAGGATGGAGGGACCCACAGGTGGGATCTTGATGGCGCGGCCGTGCCACGTCTCCCTGCATCTGGCCCCCACAATATCGCCGCACAGCGTGCCTACCACCGAGCGCTTCTGCTTCATGGTGCCGCGGGCGATGAACGTCTGTGTCTGAGTGATGTAGGCTTTTGGCACAACTGATCTGGAGGTAGAGTTGTCGAACTCCGCAAAGACGGGTATCACCTCACCTGTGGAGAGAAGAGAGACGGGGAAAGTATGTTAGAGACTGCTGACATTCTTAACGTGCTTTCAGGAAGAGATGTTTTAGATTCCAGACTCTCACCTGGTGTGTAGCCCTTGCGGTCAATCTTTGCAGTTACAGACACCTGTCCAAAGTTGCGGTACCACGCCCGTGCCATCTTGTCCTTCGTTCCAGCTTGTGGCGCCTGAGAATGACGAAACCAAATGAGCCAAGTGCCTCAAAACACCCAGAGAATCATGAAGTGTGTGGCGGCACAATCGTGAAATGCGAGGGCTGCGGTGCTCACCAGTAAGGCCGGCGTGTTGATGTCGATGGGCTCGATGACTGTGAACTCCTTCTTGATCTTCCTGACGGTGGCCCACGGCCTGTGGAGCTTCACTTTGACCCAGTAACGGATGCTGCCGTGTTTTCCCTCGAAGGAGGTGACTAGCGTCTCCTCAGGCAGCTGGAAGCTGAATGGAAATTCATGTCTGCCGGCAGGAAGGACGGTCACTTCACTATTATCTGTAAGGAGAAGAAAAAAAAGAATTTACGTTACAGTTCATTTAATTGTTGTTTTGGCTGTTTTGATTTCAAGAGTACAGAATCATGGGCGAGTGGAACTTCCTGCTGGTGCCATAAAGAGTACATAAAGTAATATTACACTGATATGAAACAATCAGTTCAGCACAATGAAATAATAAAAGTTTCTTCTTCTTCACTGGAAGTGATTATCTGATTCATTGTAAGAGAAGTCATAAACCACAAGAATGAACGGCAGCAGATGACTTTGTCTGCAGACGGAAAACTAGTCCTGATAAAACTACGCTAAACTTGCACAACTATAGTTTTAACATTCTTCAGAAATCCACACAAATAAAGTTGACTTAGTGAGAGTAGGAACAGATCTTTAAAGCATGACTCTTGTGGAAATAGAAATCTCTCTGTCTTTCTCTGCAATCACATGGCTTCGCTGCTTGCACAGAGGGGCGGTTCCTGCTCCATTGTGCTGACTGAGAACATGTTTTCCTCAAGCTGTATAATACAGCACGTCTCAACTGCTGTTTTTTTCTCTCTGTGTGGCTGCAGAGGTCCTGGAACACGTGTTTGCGTTTAACACAACCGATGAAGACGCTTCTTTTTGATTTAAATAACAATACTGTCACCGTATTAATCCTCTTAATGGGTCGAGTGGGGTGTCGTGAGCTTCCTGCTGTGTGTTTTAAAGCAAAAACTTTCAAACATCACAAAATTCTTTAACATTTTAAATTTGCGAAAAGGTTTTTATGAAAACCCAAATCAAAAAGTGAGGTGACACGGTGCAGAAAAACAACATAAAACTGACGGAGCCCGGGGTTTGAATTTCCTGACTACACTTGAGAGCAAAACAACTCTGTGCCCAATGAATGAAGGCAGAAACCTGAGGCTGTCCCACACCACTGAGGAGAAAAACAACCCAGGAGTGTCTTCGAATGAGGAAAAGACTGAACTATTTCTTTCAACAGATGTTTTCACAATGAGAACAAAGTGCAAAAACAGCCATTGCAACATATTTAGCTCTCTTCCTTTATAATAAGAGTCTTTATACTTATATATCCGGTTATGACCAAAAACAACACGTATATGGCAGAAAAAATAAAGCTTTCGTCAATGACTGACTGACTGACTGACTGACTGAGTGCTTGTTTGTGCACTTTCTGATGGATGTTCAACTTTGCTTCTTTCAGGAAGTGCCCCAAAACAAAGAAATCATCTGCCAGAAGGCTCCTAATAAAGCCATGCAAACTAAGTTGGACTTCATTCACAGAGTATTACATGATCCAGTCAACTTTGCATCCACAGCAGCAACAAGTTCATAACAAAATGTCTCAGATGTGAGGAAAACAACCACCCACTTGGAAACGCAACTTGTATAATGCACTGTACGTACAATATCATAACCAGAAAAGACAGGACTGTGTTGATGAGCTGTTTAACTCATCATATGAAAACAACACCATTCCCAGTTTGCAGACTAACAACCAGCCCAGTGTCCCCACACAAATAAAAGTCTGTCACTATTGTTTCACTGCCTTGGCTTGTGCTCAATGAAAGGACGATGCTTTTGCTGTTTTGATCCCCTTCTAGCTGACACATTCATGAGTTACAGACAAGACGCCCCCATCACCATCCCCATCCCCATCACAGTGCCTGCACAGCGGACTGACCTGCCTGCAGCAGCACCTCTCTCCGGTTCAGGTACTCCACCTCGTCGCTGTAGTTCTGTGTGTACGCAGTGCTGGAGCCGGCGGACCGGGACTCAGTCCAGTGCACTTTCGCAAATCCCTCGGCGTGAAGCTTCAGGGAGTCCACCCGACTCTCCCCGGACAGGTCCAAAACTACCCGGCCGGACACCACGTCCCCGCTGCTGAACACCGGAGGACAGTCCACCTCCGGAGAGTCGAAGACGATGTCAAACTTTTTCACCTTGTCGAAAATCATATTTGCAGGTTGTGCGTGTCCTCTCAAACGCAACACTTGGTGACTCCTTTGTTCTTGTTCCGCAGTAGAAACTTATTCAGAGTGGTTCTTCCAGTTGCAGATGATTTTGTTCACTTGTTTAGAGCTCAAACTGTGGAGCACTTTCTGTCTGCAGTCCTAATATCAGGCTAAGAAAGTGGGCGGGTCTTCGAAATTTATTATGTAAGGCCTCAGGAGAGGGGAGAAGGCTGGCGCTGCCTTCAGGTGCTCCTCCTTGGCACGGACGTCTCAGCGCTACACTTCTAAGTTAGACATGTGGCTGCATTTGGCTACTTTACTTAGTCAAAATCAACAACAAATACTATCAAGAAAGTTTCAGACGGTGAGCAAACACCACAGCAGCTGTTTGTGATAATAATAAACACTTTCAGACACTGAGGGGGGGAATGGATGATATCAAAACCCGCCTTCACATCCAGGTTTGAGACTGCCACTGTTACAAAAATTGATTTTTGGTGGTAGGTTGTTGTCATGTTTAAAGCATCATAAGACAAAGGGGAAAGTTCTAATTAGGCCGAAATATTGTTTGCTTAATTTACTTATTCTTATTTTTCTGTGTACTAACAGGTTGTCTTCTTGGTGTAGCAGGAGACAGCAAAACATGTCCAGACAAAGACTGAGACAAAACCAACCCATGGTGTCAACTTAACCAAATATAACAACCACTATAAAGATAGAGACACACAAACAAACAAACAAACTCACAAGGTTCACTGTCACAAAACTTAAAAACCCCACTTCCTCGGCCCACTTTACAACTTAGTGAGCTGCTCTTTTCACAACACTCACATTTACCGACGGAGTGTGAACGCATCATAATAAACATGCAGACTGGGTGTGGAGGCAGCAGAGAGGAAAACAGGGCCTGCTGGTGATTGATGGTTACAGGTTCTTAGAAGAAAACAGGCTTACTGAGCATGCCTCCGTCTGGCAGAGATCCGCCCTGCACAGCTCAGAGGAAAATAGTTTCACTCAGGAACCAAAGCTGTTTACTCCACTTCTTCCATGTTGCAAAAACATGCTGTTAGGCAGCACATGGAAAACACACAGCTATGCACCAAAGCACGTAACTTATGCCATCAAATCCCCCTTATGACTGCATAAGGGGACATTCAAAGTTCAGTAATGAAGAGACTCCTCAAGAGGAAGTCCCCGAAAACTTGTGCAACAACTTGCATGAATCGAAGCACCCATGCAGCCTATTAAATACCCCAAATCCACTTCAAACTTTTGCAAACAAAGCCAATTTGGAGCAAAATTGATTTTTCTTTCAAATTTTGCAGCAATCATTTAACTAAACAAACTCTACTTTATTTCCCAGCTGGATTGCTCACTTCATTCAAAGTCCTCATACAAAAGTCAAGTCTGGTCTGAGAAAAACAAAGTTGTTTACTCCTTTGTTTCCTGGGAGTGAGTAGCTCTCCGGTGCCACCAAATGGTGATGTGGAGGCAGTGTGCACAGCTGTAAGAACAACCAGGATGTTTTGAACACAGCCTGAACTGGACTGGAGATGTATGAGGATGTGGGAAAAGTTGTACGGCTTTAGGTAGATGGTGCTCACAGAATTATGACGCATGGATTTTCCAATAGAGTATATCCTTGCATGCTAGCATAAAGGCAAAAGCACAAGGTTTCCCTGCATCTTTCCATTGGTATAATCACTTAATGTGAAAAATGTGTCCTCCTTGCAGCAGAACTGAGTCATATTTGGGACGTCAGTGGTCCAGTTTGCATCAATTTGTCAGTTTTTGCTTAAAATACATTCAGGAAGTTCTGGCCTGGGGTGAAATGAAGTCCAGCCCGCCACCTGCTGGTGACCAGGAGCAGCAGCCTGGCTCTACCACGTCTCCCTGCCTCGCTCCTGATAAGACGAACATGTAGGTCTCTGCAGAGATGATGGGCCTGATAAATGTTCCTGCTGTGCAGATGACTCAGTGTGATCGCCCTAATCGTGGCTGAAAACATGTTCCCCTCTGCTGCAGACAACGGTAAACATATTTATCCACGTGAGTTTTTCTTTGTTGACCCAGAGGGCTGCTGAGTGCGCAACATGTTAGAGCAAATATTAACAATGAAGCCCCACATATTCACAGCAGAGAAGCTTTATGATTGTGTAACTCTTCACTGGTGTTTGCATGACACATTTTTTTTTAAAGCTTCCACCTCCTAAAACTGGAGCAACTCCTAAAAACAAAAAACAAGTCTCCAAAGAAATTCAACTACATTCCTGCCTTTAAAGAGAAAAACAATCAGCCTAAAAAAAATTGTTTATGAGAAACTGAAAGATATATGAGTGGAACATGACACCATTTTGTAAAATAAATGGAGACCAGCAGCAGCAGCAGCAGCAGCAGCAGCAGGAGCAGGCTGTGTGGTGGAGGAGGACGGGGCCAAGGGGAGCCACGTGTTGTTTTCCTGGTTGCCAGGGCGACGCAGCCTGCATTTTTTAAAAAGCCCCCACCCCTTCCTCCTTCCTTCCTCTCTCGTCTGCCTTTCACTTTCTCCTTGCCTCTTGTCCCGAGCAACACAAGAACACAACACCCTCACTTCTTCTTTTTAACATTTACGTCTTTGCACAATCGCTTGCACGTGCAAACTAACATGTGAGAAGGTTGAAGCTTTGCAAAAACAATTAGTGCTGTTATTTCCTGGACAGATTCTGCAGATAGCACTGGTCTGTACAGAATGTCTGTTTGAGAGGCATTTGCAGGTCAAGCCGCCCAAGTGCTGACAGCACCTTAGCCTCTCTACTGGTGGTAATTGTCCACAATCCAGAAAGCAAAATTGCATGTAATTTGACAAGAGTTAGGTCCATTAATGAATCAGTGGCATGGATTTTGCAAATATTCTGGATGAGGAAGCACTGTTTTCTTTCCTAACAACAGAGGAATATTTCAGAACCTTTTGTTTTGATTTTCAATGTGGTTTTATTTGACTTTATACACTGCATTACTGAATTATCTCCAGTTTTATTACTTTTTAGATTTATAATAAAGGTCTTAAAAGACCTCTAATATATTGTATCATCAGAGTAATTTGGGAATTTTGTGAGAAACCCTATTATTTGGTAGCCATCTGAAGTTAAAGCAGAGTATTAAAGTGGCTCCAAACCCCTTAACCCTCATTCAAACTTGCATTATTGAGAAATCCTGTCTGGTGACACCCAGTCTAGTCCATAAAAATGTAACACAAAACTAAGTACTTCACTGTAATGATGTAATAATAATATAAAAACCCAGTGCTGTTGTAGAAGAAATGCTGCTAATTGATTCTCAGACATATTAGAGGGATAAATACCATGGTAAAAGTTCTATAGCAACATTTCAGATGGATGACAAATTGATATAATTTTCTGGTATAGAACGTAACATTGCCTTTCTTCTTTACTGTATATCAAAGGGATGAGAGAAACAACCCTGCAGACGAAAGAGAGGCATGTGACTCACACAGGCTGCTCTGGATTTCCCTGTTTTTGTTTCAGTTGTGATTTTCAGCAGTTTTCTCACCGGTGACCACATCAACACTGCAATTTATTTTGGCAGGAAAGATAAAGCAACAGTACTGCTTGAACAATTGCTTAATCAGCATGACATTGATGATAATATTGATAAACGGTCAACTGATGATAATTCATACAGGAAGAATACCAAACACTTGCTATTTACAGATATTGTAGGCCTACAGTTGTTTTCTTCAGCATCTCACATCAAATTAATGTTTTCAGTGGAGTAGGTGATGAAGTTGGTGCACTACTAGGTAGATAGGTTGGTTACTGAGGAGGAAGTGGTTATACTGCTCTGCTATATATCCCCATGGCCTTTGGCTGATAGGTGGGTATACTGTTAACAGCCAGAAAAAGAGATGGGTATACCCCGAAGGCCTGAGTATACGCTCCACTACACCACTGATGAATCTTTTTTTTTTGCAGCAGCAGCAGTGAGTTAGCAGTTTGTGACATGTTAACTGATGGTAACTGGCAAATTACATGCTTAATATTTTATATTTCATAATGAATAAAGCACTGATGGACAACTGATAATTGAAATATATGTTAGTCGCAGCCGACAGCATCTCAGTTAATGGGTGATGAGCTACTTTTTGTGATCACAGTATTTAGGCTGAAATGCGCACTAGATATTATTAACACACAAAACCTGCTCAGTGCACATTTAATCACAGCACCTTCACAGCTACTGCAAATGATCTGTAAATAAGATGCAGTGTGATATCCTACACAAGGTTCAAATCCTTTCAAATGTGTTTGTGTATTCTGCAAAAGCAACAACCCAAATCCTGCTCTTATCTAAGTCTTCATCATGTTTACCTGTCCGACCAGACTGGGGAGTCAAACCAACTACACTATTTACAGAGCATCTGATGAAACATTAACCACGGGCTGCATTATATTTACTCAGCTACTATGGCCTTTATTTTCTGCCTCTCTGATTTTAGGTTGCCTGGTGACTTCCACACCGGGGGAATTTCACACTCAACAGCTTCATGTCCTGTACAACGCAGCCCTCGGTAAACCCATTGTGTTTATTTGGACTTGGCACTAATGGATTTGTGTTTAATGTTAGGATTAGGTTATCTGGCAGATGTATCTGGACAGCCCGGTGTCGACTTCTCTTCCAGGTTTCCATGCAACACATTTGGCCCAGGTGGCTTCATTTTGCAAACTGCAGTGACTACAAGACGCAGAGGATACCAGCTGGCACATGAAAGAGCAAATCAGCAGTTTTACACCACATTATTCAGACTGGAGAACTTTTGCATCCAGCAGCTGCAGTACATGCTGATGTACAGTTACTATGTATATCACAGCAAAGCTGTGTGATAATAATAAATGATAAATGATGGATGTTATCTTAGTAGGGGACAAAATACAAACAAAGTCAGCACAAATGATGTAACTGTGCCCCTTTCTTTTATAAGAGAAGGCACTGTTTTGCATTTTCAAACAGTCATAGTTAATCAATTATCTCCAGTCACCTTTGGACACATTTAGATTGGCTCTTTCCCCTGAACAAGCCCTATTAAAATGTTTTTATTTTGCTAAATTATAACTCAAAACAAGCTCTATGTTGAAAAATTAAGGATGTTTTACTTGTAAAACATTATATGGAAATTTCAGTTGGTTACTTGTTAGGAACAACATCACCAGCTGCAGCTGTAATCCACCTGGGTGTTTACTTGTGCTTATTCTGCAGCCACCTTTATAAATAAACATGCAGAATACTAACGATACAGGACATAAACACTATCTGCAGCCTTTCGCCACTGACCTCTGATCAGATGCTGTCTCTTCCTGAAGTACGTGATCTTGGAGGTGTAGTCATTGTAGACAGAGTTCATGCCGCGGTTCTCCAGCCAGTGTGCCGTGGCCACCCCTCTGCCCTGCACCTTCATGGAGTGCACTCTGGTGTCCCTCCGGAGCTCCAGGACCACCTGGCCAGACACCACCTCCCCACCGGTGAACGCTGCATCGGCTGGACCGTCCAGCTCCAGCTTGAAAGTCTTAATAGTGTTCAGTGTCATGCCTAAGAGTGAAGACAGTTTGACAAGGCTCAGGGCTAGACATTAATACATATTCATGTAGGTGGTGTGTGTAGAACTGGTTTTCAGGTACTGTAAAAGACAAACTGCAAACAGCCAGAGCCAGCTGGGGGTATGTATGATTTAAGCGGCTCCTGTGGACACCAGGGGACCCAGAAACAGGCAAATTATAAATACAAATGAATTTCTGTATTTGCTTTTTAAATATATTCTGCAATGTTTTGGGCAGAACATGTTAACACATGTCTGCTATCATTTAGAGATCTTCTTTTTAGGGTGGGGTTGGGTGGTTCTGCTCAGGGTCCCAGACATGCCATGTCCAGCCTTGCTTTTGCTGTTGTGAAGTTTGTTTTTAAACACGTCTTAGAAATGCTTCATAACATATGACAAAATATTTGTTTGTTTTTTTGTTTGTTTGTTTTTTGTTGGTTGTGATCTTCACAATAGTAAAAAAGTGGTCACTAAATCATTTCATTTACTTTTTTTGTTTGTTTTGTTAGCTGAAAATGCAGACAAAATTTTAATTTACACCAACACACAAATAAAACTTTTATTCTGTTTATGATTCTTAATCAATTTAGGTGTGAGTGGTATTACATTCACACACATATAAGGTAGAATAAGAGAAAATAACACAAATTCTAATTTCAGTTATTAATATGTAAATAATAGGCCTGTTGTAAAAATAAACTGTCATGAGACTGATAGTTTTGTTGTAATTGTCTATGTGAGTTTATAACATTTACATTTTCCGTTATGCGGCCGGTGCGTGTTTATCTTGAGTTTAAGAAAGCCTGGCTCAGTCAGCCAATCAGGGCTGAGCACCGGGACTATGTTCAGTTGTCAACGTTGAGCTGACGTTATAAAGTCTGTAAAAACTTACCGGCAGGTTTAGGAGCGACACAAATGTCTTCTTAAAGACGAGATGCAGCAGGAAAGCCAAATAGTGTGTCCACCTCGACTGGATACATAACAGAAGCTGAGCCCTTATAAACGGAGGCAGGTTTCAACGCCCAGAAACACAACAGCTCTCTGTTTTACACCAATGATGTAGAGCACGCGCAAGTCACGCCCGCCCACTTTGGCCACACTGAGGAGGAGGAGGAGGAGGAGGAAGACAGCATGGACTGAGTATGTGTCAAGTGACACAGCATAACAAGGTGCTGTTCCGGCCATACCTTTCACATCTTAACAGTGCGTGCCTTTATTCACTTCCGTTTTTTATTGTTTATATGTAACATTATATCAGCATGGAAGAGGATTCAGGCCATGTGAAAAATCCATTTGAGTTGTGAGTTTAAAGCATGGATGTAATATGAAACCTGGATAGAGCACTGGAGGCAGGGCTACAGAAATTGCCTGGATGATGGACACTGCCTCTGCATCATTGGGCCTATGGAGTAGGCACACTATAGACGTAGATTTTAATAACAACTAGATACTGGATGCGATGATGGATTCTCAGCTTGAGGAAAGTTTACAAATATAAGACCACCATGGCTCAAAAATTCAGAATAGAAAAAACCCTGATTGACCTTGTTTGCAGTTTGAGGTGTCCTGTCAACAATTTACAGATGTGTCTTGTTGGCTACAGTGATGGTCTATGGGGAAAATGCTTTCTGGGCTAAAAGGATTTTTTTTGCTGCAGTACTGCAAGTGGCCACTGGGGAAAATTTGCTGCAAGGCTGAGCAGCTTTCCATGGGCCTGACTAGAGACTTGAAGCAGGTGAACACGGTAAAGCACAGCCAAGCAGCGGGTGACTTCTGGTTTAGTGCTCCGCTAACTTGAGTTGTGATTGAATAATTGCATGTTGTGGCTCTTTTAGTCCTTCCAAACATTATTGGACCATATGAGTTAAATCTAGATAGTGGAACAAGTCATTTAAGGGGGTTGTAATGTTAAAAAAAAAAATGTATCCACTGATTTCTAGACGTTTCTCTTGCATTGTAAGTCTATGAGAAAACGTCTTTATGGGCCCAATGGCATCACGTGACAGACCTAGGAAATTGCAGAACCACTGATTGGCCACTTCAAAAATGGCTTCAAAGCATTCTGAGAGTAAGGCTCTGTGTCCACCAAAGTGTTTCATCCCAGCTGAAAACGCCAGGTGCTCCTCAGCAAACACCCAGCTGGGAGCATTTGTGAGCGCTCCATAAGCACAGCGTTTTTTCAGCTGAGAAACTTTGGTTGTGTGTGGTTGCTATGATACAGAATATCTGCGGAGGTAAACATATCGGCACAAGTTAGATTACCTGCTGTACCCCTTGCTCTGGATGGAGGGAGGACTGAAGCACTTAGAGAGAGGACGGACCCACCGGTTTGTGCAGGTTCATGCTAGCAAACTTATATCAATATATGTGCAGTAGCCTATTAAACATATTTCAATCAATCAATCAATCAATTTTATTTATAAAGCCCAATATCACAAATCACAATTTGCCTCACAGGGCTTTACAGCATACGACATCCCTCTGTCCTTATGACCCTCGCAGCGGATAAGGAAAAACTCCCCAAAAAAACCCCTTTAACGGGGAAAAAAAACGGTAGAAACCTCAGGAAGAGCAACTGAGGAGGGATCCCTCTTCCAGGACGGACAGACGTGCAATAGATGTCGTACAGAACAGATCAGCATAATAAATTAACAGTAATCCGCATGACACAATGAGAGAGAGAGAGAGAGAGAGAGAGAGAGAGAGAGAGAGAGAGAGAGAGAGAGACAGAGAGAGAGACAGAGAGAGAGATGCAGGTAATAACAGTAGCTTACAACAACATTACACCTCCGTTGTTGTTGTTATGCATTGCACATGTAAGATGTGACCGTTGGTATTCATGGTGTTTGTACATCCTCCACTGTGATTGAATAGCTGGGTTAAAAAGAGACAATGACGAGCGCTGCGTTTTACCTTAAGTTGAACATTTTTCAACTCTGGCCGTGATGGAAAAAAACAAAACAACAAACCTGCAGCACTTAGCACAGAATAGACCCTTAGTGCCTTGTCACACTGCTGGCATGCGTAGTGCAGTGTTAACCCTCAGCACTCCAATTGTAAAGCATTAAAAAAAATACACTGCCCTCAGAAAAAAGGCTTTGGTGTGTACCGCCCCCTACATCCATTTTCAGAATTCTGACTTTATTCAGTCAAATACATTTTTCACAAGTGACCTCAATCCTCCAGGCTGGTAGGACCATCCTGATGACATGAGCTCTTTTGCTTTTTACATACATGTAAGTCATGCCCCGCTGCAGCACCAAACACTTTCCATCAATTAAGATCCAGTTGGGGCCAATGGGGGATCTGCACTGCAGTTGACACCATAAGCAGCCAGTAAGGGACTGTGTTGTGACTGTTGTAGTTGACGACATAAAATACACACTGCAGTTTGCAGAACAACAAGTAGAGTAAACACAGCAGCAAGTAAAGTTATTGCAGAAATAGAGTCAATAACAACAATTAAACAAGAGTGTGTGCGCATAGTGTCAAAAAAGTGCACCATTGAGTAGTTTTATTTTGAAGAAATGTCTTTTTGCAGTTAAAACTAGTGAGGCAGGCTCTTTTCTCCTTTTTCTTCATTATAAATATACAAAAAAAAAAACAAAGTACAGAAAATACAAGTATGATACTTGAATTATGTAAAAGTTGTATTTCACAGAATAGTACAAAAACATATAAAATTAATAATGATAAGTCAATTAAAATGATCAAACCACACAAATGTAGTGTAAAATACATTGTAGAGGAGAAATCTGAATCACCTCAGTAGAACCTGGTGTCTCTGTTTTGTTTATTTTGAAGTCATGTGCCTCAGTAGTCCCTCACATGATCACCATGTCTCATGTTGTCTGACACTGGGGTGAGGGATGTAGGCTATGACAGGGTGACATCACTGAAGCAGCTGTCTTTGTGAAACCTTCTCAGTTGTAAACTCTTTCAGGTATACCAAATACTAATATTTCATATGGTGATACATAAAACCACTGGACACTTAATTTGTGGCTTTTCTTAACAAATTGTGTCACTATAATCTCACAGAGTGCAATAAATAACTGCTGAGACATTTGCATGCTCAAATGTCTGTAATGGTGTTTTTCAAACTAGCGAGGTCATAGGTGTGATTCAGATGAATGTCCTTGAGCTGGACCGACCTGCTCACCTGTTTGTTTTTAAATGGCAGGTGCAATTTTCCATACATTCCACGGTCTTAAATTAACATATCTGACTAGAAATTAAATTGCATTTTAACCAGTTATATAGGTCACATGTCATTTGTATTTGGTGTAGCTCCTGGCAACAGACAGGCAAATTAAAACAAGAGCTGTCTAGTCTATTCTGGATTGTCACCTAGTATTAAACCATGTCCTTGCTGCTGCACCCCTTGAACCTGAGCTTGTTGGCCAGCTGACATTCCAGCCCATACCTGGACTGTGGCCTTTTCACCAGGTTGATGAACTCCAGATTTAGTTTATTTACATCTGCTCGCCAACTTTTTTTTTTTTTTTATCAGCACAGCCTGCATCTTTGGGTCAAGGCTGTGTTATTGCTACAACATAGGTTGTTTTTACACAGTTTTGTGGTCAGTCATGCTTGAAGGAGGGGATGAGAATCTTTCTGCAACACAGACGTTAACCTTCTTCTTAGCAGTTAGCGTTGACACTGTAAACAGGGTGGAAGAAGTAGGGCAGTCAAGTGCGAGGCTACCTACCTCCCTGGCCCAAATATGACAGACTGGGCTGTATGGTTTATGTTTAAACCACCTAACTGCTAAAGCTGCACTTGCACACTGACTCAACATTTCACACTCTGATGGCCCCTGAACTGCTCTAGGTAAACATTTATTTATTTATCAGCCCAGTAAGATTATTATTCTCATGCAGAAACACTGTAGGATGATGTGACAGAGTGGCTTTAGTTGGATGCATGACTTAAATTTAAAGGAGTTTTAAGCCGTAATGAGTGGGAAGAATGAGGTTAAATTTCTGCACATGAATAAAATATATGACCTCTTCTGTTGGGGTTGTTGTCTGGGACATGTAGGTCATTTTCATATCCCTGTTACTCCTTTGTTCACAATGGAATTCTCAGTTGACTTTGGATGTCTTGAGGCCCTGCCACCACTCACAAGGATACCAATACAATGACTTCTTTGCATAATAGTTTACTTGTATGTAAAATTAAAGACATGTTTAACTGCATATTATGTTAGTGTGTTGTTATTTGTTCAGCAGTTGTACATATGTGCCCATTTGAAAAGTGCTGTTGCAGCATTGTCAAAAACTCTGCATCCATAAAAGTATATACATAGTATATAAAAGTTTTATCTAGAGCTGGGTGGGAACACAAGAGCAAGTGACCAAGGTGCGACTCACAGTCACTGCATGACAAAATGAGTGCAGAACTGGCTGCAGCCGGGACGCTGCATGATCAAAGGTTTGGCGGTGTAGTCTTCACTGTGGGTGGTGCTGTAATGCTGACGATCCAGCGGGAACCTGATGTTGCTCTATGGTTAACAGAAAGACAGACAGACAGTATCATATTATAATATGATATTACGGAACCCATGTACAAAGACATGGGAACACATCACATTCACTTTCTCAGGAGCATGAAACAGAAACTGCTGCTGGTGCTCCTTCTCTTTACTACTACAATTACTACTATTTCTTACCACTACTCTCAGTGCTATTGCCATATTATTATTTGTTACTACTATGACAACAACTACCACACTGCTGCTGCTTGTTACCCTTATTACACAAGTGAGTGGGAACATTTTTGACTTTTGTACTCTCTCACCCCCTGCATTGATGGACAAGGTGTCTGTCTGCAGACCTTTAAAGGGATGTAGTCAGTCTTGGTGGTGCTGGACTTCCACTCATGTCCTGCCAAATACATTAAACACATTTAATATCTACATGCACCTCCCTTTGAACACACAAACGCGACCGATCCGTCACCTGGTCCACTCAGTATGTTGCTCGGCAGCTGGATGGCTGGTCTGGCCCGCTCTCCGTCCTGTTTGATGTAGTGCTCTTTGGCAGTGGTTGTGTAGTACAGGCCCGACAGACAGGGTGGGCTGAACTGTACATGGCTATTGGTCATCAGGTCAGCCCCAAGCACATACACTGGACGCTCTGTGTGGCTCTGCTGTAGGGAGAAACCTCGTCAGCATTATCAGATATGACACAGTGGGATGATCGCACAAAACTTTAAACATAAACTCCATCCTTCCATCCAATAATGTGCCAAAAATAATTTTATGAATACAAAAATAACTAGAAGAAGATGTGAGAAGATCTGTTGTCTCACATCAGAGAAGGATATGCTGTTGGTGGTGACAGACATCCTTTCCTTGTTGCGCCTCGAATTAGTGTCCCCCTTGGGTAAGGAACTGGAATTTTGGTTCCTCCTCATCACAACAACTGGATCTCCTGTGAGATAAACCAAATAGACTAATCCAAGCAGGACAACAGGGATAGATTAGAAGAGTCATGTTTCGTCTGTATCTCAATGTTATGTCACCTTAGTTTGATTGGTTTAGAACAAGAATACTTAACTTGCTTTGCCCAGGGGCCACCTTTGCATAATGACGGGAGATCAGGGGCCAGTTAATAAACAAACATTAATTATATTAATCAGTCTATAAAGTGAATTAGTTGCTGCCCTTACTCAACTTTGCCAAGAGGCAAATTCAGTCGCAGCCCCTTATTTAAATTCCAAGTACAAAACAAAATGTCCAGTGTGAATCTATTTTCATTGTGAATTAGAAAATGGTCAGCGGGCCACACAGCACCCTATCACAGGCCAGATTTGGCCCACGGACTGTGAGTTGAGTATCACTGGTTTACAATGAAAGTAAGACAAATTTACAAATTGTGAAATTGCAAAACTTAAGCACTCATGTCTCAGTGTCTCTGTAATTAAAATGTGCATTGTACAGTCAGCTGGATCATCCAGACCCTGGATGAAACTCTAAGTTAGTCCCTCACTGATATTTTTTCTGATTTTACTAATGGCAACATGAATGTGATGTACAGAACAGTAGCTGAACAAGCAGCATACATTACACCAAGGCTTTGTGTAAACTTTTAAAGTTGTGATCAAGCAGTAGCACTAAAAATAACCATCCAGTGTTGAAATGGAGAGGCAACTGTGGGTCATGAGGTAGAGCGGATTGTCCACTAACTGGATGGTTTGATTCCTGACTCCTCCAGTCCACATGTCGAAGTATCCTTGGGCAAGATTCTGAACCCCAAATTGCACCCCATTGGTGTGTGAGTGTGTTGAATAGTAATGTTTGCCTGTTTGGGAGCCTCTGGGCATAAATAAATGCTCTGAGCAGCTACTTAGTGCTAACTTAAAGTGCTGACGACATTTTCACCACGAGAACTTCAAAGTATTAGATCTGAACTGATGGATAATAAGAATGAAAACTAAGGGCAAAGAAAAGACTCACCCAGCTTGTGGTGGCCAAAGGTCTCTCTGGTTGTGGACAGCCATAAGTCCTTAGAGAACTTTCCAAGGTCAAGCTTCAAAGGTTCCTTTACCACAGGTGGTCTGTATCTAAAACACAGATAATGCTTATATTTGTGTGGGGATAAACTCAGATAATCTGAGCTTTCAGAGAGTGACAAATAATATATCTGAAAAGTAACATTTTAGACCACTTTGAAATTTACATTTTTGAGGCCTTTCAGTCAATCAAGTGTCACTTGTTGCATCTAAGACACCACAAACCTCCTGGAACGCCAAATCAAAACATGCAGTGAAACCAAGAGAGGTCTTAAAAGAGATCTGAGGGGTGACACCAGGCCATACAGTTTCCTCTACAGTTTGACGTTTGTTTGTGTAGTATGTAAACTGTGTCACGTGGCAGGAAGATTTTCCAGTGAGGCAGAAAAGCTGTGGACCTGCAGACAGTGGGCCGGATGAATGACGCAGCATGGGTCGTCTCTCTCACCACAATCTTCGCAGGATCACCCAGAGCCACTGAGGAGGGCTGAAGAAAGATATAGTAAAAACAGTCACTGTCACGGTTTGTGCCAATAATACCCATTTCACGGAATGCTGCATTAAAAGGTCAATGCCCCTGTCACTCTTGTGTCTACTCAAAGCTGATGCAGTGTTAGTAAACCAGGTCATAATGCCCCTTCCCTTAGCATACACACAACCGAGCATTCAATACTTCAGCCTGCATTCTGGTCAGAGAAGAAGTCAGAGAAGTGGCTTCTCTGGAGCTGCAGAGTATTTCAAGACTACAGATTTATTTATTTTTGTAAAGATTAATAAACCACTTTACTCCTAAATATGTGCCATTACCAAAGCAGTGATAACACACCAAGGGCTGTAAACCGATCAATATTTTGATGACTGAGTGCCAATTAAGGGAGCCAGCATGTGACTGAGGGCCACACAGGAAAAGTGAGCTGACCACTGAAATCGCTAACTAGCTAACAGCACTAGCTGCCCTGCAACCAGTAGCTTTCTACAAGTTGTCATCCCTGACAGCTCAAAAATATGTGTTCATGTTAAAGCTATGACTTGGAATGCCCACATACTTCCATGTGTCCTTTATGTTGGCATACATGTCCAGTAGATAGCACCAAAGGGCAGAGTCAAAACTTTCTAACAAGAATGATTTTCATTTTCATTTTCAAAATGTCTTACAGTTGTCTCGCTTGAACTTTGTTATACTGCCCCACAGTCTCTGGTGGTACTGCTGCATTTTCTATATTCGTAAGCTTTCAGAAAACATGCACAAATATAGACAAAGTGAACGCACAATACAGACAGAAGGCATGATTTGATGCAGTCTGCTATGACATTATTAAATGTAAACTATTGAAAACTAAAGTATTGAAATGGATCGCAAATTATTAAAATACTATGCATGCAAACCACATCATGCTCAGGGGCCACCCACATGCATTTTCCGAGGGCCGCCATCGGTCCGTGGACTGCACTTTGACCAACAAATAATTATTCAGATCTTTTACTCAAGTAAAAATAGCTATTCAACAATAGAAAAGTAGTTAATTCATGTTCTGCATCCAAAATCTCACTCAAGTGACAGTATAAAAAATACTCGAACCACTGAGGTACACCGAGGTCTAAGGTAGGAGGAAATGGAAATTTGTTAAGTAAAAATATCTCAAAGTGAACTTTACAGAGCTTACATTTAGGCATGTAGACTTTTTGGTGCAGTTTTTAGGCTCAGAGCAGAAAATGTTTTAATTAAAAATGTGGTATTGTGTCTGCTGCTCATTCTGAATTTGATCAAAAGAGTAAACAGCAGTGTGGTATTGTGGTGATTTTTCTTCTTTTCATTGTGATTTTTAAAACACTGCCAGCATAAATCCATGGCAAAAGTTCCCCTTGAGAATTGGCAGGTTTTCAATCAAGCCATGTTTTGTTTGGTGAGAAAAAACCCCATCTTGGATCACGACCAAGATCTGCTGCTGCCTTTTTTTACCTTTTCCACAGGTTTAGCTGCTCTGGTCCAGGCTCCCTGGAAGGTGTCGTTGTACTGGGAGGCAAAATGTTGATGGCGCCTGTCCCCTTCGATCGTGGGAAAGCCCTCTTCTACAGAGAAAATTGAAAATTGACATGAACCGTTCAGCAGGATTGAGAAATAACCCTCACACAGATTCCCTTACTGTTATTCATTACAAGTCGATGATGTTGTAAGGCTGACAGTTGACACATTTGTTCGCAGTTAATTCCTAACTGAGTCTGATGACTGTTTGCATCAATCATCTTTGTCTTGGCACTGAATTCATCATCTTATCAGGATTTATCACTTTTAAAATAATCAGAATGAAATTCAGAATGCAGTCACTAACCTAGATGTTTACTTGCGGCTTTTACAACAGGACAGTGGTGGTGTGGAGTGAAGGAGGCTTTGCTGGTGCTTTCTGGGAGCGTTTCCACATGCTGGATCTTCTTGGTGGCCTCTGTGTGTCGGATGGGAGTGGGAGGATGCTGGAAAGGCCAGGGTTGGAATTTCTGGGAATGTGTGGTGAGGAAAGTAACCTCCCCAGGGTCTGTTTGCATCTTGAAGTTGGTGTGAAGTGCTGTCATGGGTGGGGTGCGAGTGATCTGTGGCAGTGGGTGACAGTGGTAGGACACCCTCGCCTCTGTCAGGTACTCCTTGATGTGCCTCAAGTCCTTGTGGTCCACCTGGGCCGGGATGGGCGGAGGAACAACTTCCTGCTTCTTTGAAGAAAAAGGCTGGAAATCCTCCTGGAAACGTTTTGTGAATGCATCTGGATTGTTCCTGTCCAGAAATGGGATGTTGGTAGACAAGAGGAAGTCTTTGCCCACAGGACGGGCTTGGATCAGTGTTTTTACCACTGCTGTCATTTTGGATACCACCAGTGTCTCGTAGCTCTTTGCTTAAGCCAGCTATCTTCTTCTGAAGCAGGTGAAAAATGCTACAGTGCCTCACCATGGAAACCTCTGTGCTGTGGAACATGATGATGTTGATACTGTTGCTGCTGCTGCAGAGAAACAAATGCATGCCACGGTGTCCAGTTACCTGGTCATATGCAATGAATGGAGTGGACACACAAAACTATTCAACTGTAACATTTTATTCCACAATAAGGACTCACACAAACAACTGCTCACACTTAAGTACTGAGTCAGAAAAGAATAAAATGTTTCTTGGTTTTCATGATCTAATAGTGTCACTATACACTTCTTTATTTTGGCTGCCTATCAAGGCAGCTTGATATGAGTTTCCTCACCAGTAAGAACCTACTAAATATTTGGAGTGGACACATTTCCCCTTTTCAAGAGTCATATGCATTATTCAGCATTACCTTAGATACACTTACAATATGAGCTTGCAGAGTGGCTTGATTTGGGCTGCACTTGAGCACACAATGCAATACTTTATGTAGTGCCTTTCAAATACTATCTATCTGTACAGTATGTACATACATAACACCACATTAAACAAAAGGCTCTGGTTAGTTATAACATGCACGTCATATTGGCTATGGAAGTGCATGCATTTCAAATAGCATAAACAGATTTAATGTAATTTGATTTTAACGCAATAATACACAGTATTTGCTTGCTATACTTGCACAAATGGCACGTTTTGTTCATGCATGTTCACTGTGGCCCTGCATTACTTGCGTCGGTACAACAGCAGGTGTCAGTCAAACTTCATTTTGGAGCAGCTGTTTCCAACCTGGACAGTTACCCTCATAAAAATGAAAGGCAAATCATAGTAGGTGCTCAAAAGTCAAAATTGTGAACCAAAACTGTTTCCCAGTCACTGCATTTTGTTTATTTGTTTTTGTTTGTTTGTTTGTTTGTTTGTTTTATTAGGCACTTATGTTTGATGAATTATCAGCTGAATCTCGTTCTTACTGCTCACTGTCGCCCTCCTCGGTATTTTGGTCTATTTTGTGGAATATATATATCATATATTTAATACCA
Organism: Epinephelus moara; assembly: GCF_006386435.1. NCBI lineage: Eukaryota > Metazoa > Chordata > Actinopteri > Perciformes > Serranidae > Epinephelus > Epinephelus moara. Next base: position 32,081,349 of record NC_065515.1, read on the forward strand.
TAAATGTACCGGCAGTTTTAATTTAAACGGCTGTCCTTACTAAAGATTTTTGTAATAAATAATGACTAAATAAAAAGTTACGTTTTTCAATAAGTTTGGTTGTCTTTTCAAGAATGAAATTAATAAAATTAAATAATAATAATTTAAAAAAGTTAAAATAGCGTACTCTCTCGAGGTGCTCAACAAGCAGGAGGAAGTGATGTAATTTAACGTCACCCTGTTCCGCTCTCTTTTCGTTGAGGCTCAGCTAACGGCCGGGTGGGTACACGTTTCGTCCAGCACATATTTCTCGGTTTTTAGTGAATATTGTGTCGTTTGAAACGATTTAAACAACATATTTACTGTCGTATGTAGAGAGTTATTGTGTATTAAATGTCACTGGCTCATCTCGAAGGCCTGAAATAGAGAAAATTGTAACTGACGCTGCGCTAACGGTACGCATGTGGCGAGGCCCCTACCATGACCACTCTGTTGCTAACATTAGCTAACATCGTTAGCTGCTGACCAGAAGCCGGCAAATTGCAGTATTCAATACAAATATTTAAAAACGGAGACTATATTAACAGTTGTATTGTAATGGGTGTGTACGGCAGGTCTTTGTGTCGTTATTGTGTTGTAAAAGATGCTGTCAGTAACGGTGTGGTCAGAGGAACGTGTAAACCTGGAAGCTAACGTCAGTTTTTGTGTCTCAGCCTGCAAACATGCAGATCTTCGTGAAGACGTTGACGGGGAAGACCATCACCCTCGAGGTCGAGCCCAGCGACACCATCGAAAATGTCAAGGCAAAGATCCAGGACAAGGAAGGTAAGCCGTTACCTTTTAGTCTTAACCTGAAGGGAGCCTTGACGGTTTGGTAATTAGCAACTAACACTTTGTGACACCACGAAAACGTCTCTGGAGGCCATTTATTACCTTCAAGTTTACTATTAATGCGAAGTGTTGTATAACAATGTGTTAAGGTGGTAAGTCAGTCTGCTTTTAGAAAAAGCCAGTAGATTTGGTGTAATGATAGACAAGGCCTCTGGCCCTCACGTCAGACCATTATGCTACCTGTTTTCGTTTGTTAAAGTAGGATATTTGATGTGTGTGACTCAATGATTAGTCCTTTCAACCACTTGGCATCCCTGTCTCTTCTATTCAAATAGAACTAATTGTCCATGGTCAAATATAAAATGCATTGTTGTTGATAAGTGTTGTTGGCTTGCAGGAATTCCTCCTGATCAGCAGCGTCTGATTTTCGCTGGCAAACAGTTGGAAGATGGACGCACACTGTCTGACTACAACATCCAGAAAGGTGAGTTTGTTCAGAACAAGTCCAGATGCACAATCGACAAGATTCTTACTGTAAAACAAAGTGTTAACTTTAAAAACTTAAACAAGCAAGTTACAACAGGAGTCTCCCATGAATTGTACTACTAATGCAAATAAGTGTATGGTTTTCTAATTTCATTACATTATGCATTTAATTCCTCATTTTATAAGTGTGTACCATCATTGTTTCTTTCTTAAAAGGGCACATCTGTAAGCTTTTAAAATGTACCAATGTGTGCTTAGATAGAGAGGGTTTTCTGTTGTGCTGGATGTAAATGTAAATTAATCTGAGATTGACATCAATGTGTCTTAACCACCCACCAGAATCCACTCTGCATCTGGTCCTGCGTCTGCGTGGTGGCATCATCGAGCCCTCTCTCAGACAGCTGGCCCAGAAATACAACTGCGACAAGATGATCTGCCGCAAGTAAGTCTCGAAAATCATCAAGCAGTTCGTTTTAATATGTATTTAAGTGTGTGTACTGCTGCTGTTATTTAATGTTGAGTGTTAAGGCAGAGTTGAGACAAACTCCTTTTTGAAATGGCACCACAAGAAATGTGGTTTGGTCAGTTGGAGATTGATAAAGCGTAAATATGCAGGGTAGTGTGGTTAATTTTTGTAAATACAGGCTGAAATGACAAAGACAACAGCTGTGGATCCTCAGGCTTTTTTTTAATTGACCTTAAATGTTGGCTTGTGTTACATTGTTAAATACCTGCCCTCCTCAAATTCAGTAATATTTATATAATTACTGAATGACTAATGAATGACTTGGTGCAGATTAGTGTTGAGGTTTTCACAGCATTTAGCCAGTGTTTCACAGTACTTACATTTGTGTGGTTTTGATTTTTTTTCCCCCTTAATGTGGCACATGTATTCCTAAATTAGATAGCACCAGAAATAAATCTGCTAGTGTCCCATAAACTGTGCGATCAGGTTTTGACTTTTTCAAAGCTTAAATGTTGGCTCAAGAGATATTTCCTCATGGTCGACCCCTTGTTTTGCAGGTGCTATGCCCGTCTGCACCCCCGTGCTGTCAACTGCCGCAAGAAGAAGTGTGGACACACCAACAACCTTCGCCCCAAGAAGAAGCTGAAGTAGACATTTTGACTGAATCGGCTTTCTTTGCCATTTTGTGTTAAAATAAATGTAAGAAAAGTATGCTGCTTGTCTGACCTTTATTCTTAAGTGGTGGGGAAAAAATAGTGAAGCTTTGGCATAATGTGAAATCATGTATGCAGTCCCTGGTTGTGAGGCTGTACAGGGGGGAATCTTAGTGTAAGGACAGCGTAACCAGACTGACTGAAACAAGATAAAGCTGGTGCAGTAAACTCTTGTTACTGTTTGCCAAACGTTTCCAAATTAAGATTAAAGATATTCATGAGAAGAATTTGGCAAGTAGCTAATGTCAGAGGCTTGTTCTAAGAAGCCTGTCCAAGGAGTTATCTGGGTAATTCAGTAAACCTGCTGTTTGGAATTGGCGCTGGTTGAAACTAATAGTGGGTGCACTCCAAAACCTGACTGGCACAGTGCCAGGTTTCACTGGTTTTGAGTGTTTTCAACTTTTATTTCAATTTGGCACTCTACACAGTGCATGCTATTTGTGTCAGTCTAAATAGACGTCACTATGCAGCACAAACACAACGCCGTGTGTCCCAACTGCATCGTTAACAGTGGAATAATAAACACATTTTACAAGGCTGGCGGCTGAATAACAAACACAGGATGGCACTGTGTGTTCCAAAAGCTGTGAAAAGTTTATCACAGCATTTCCAACACCACCTGCTGTTTGATTATCAGCTGAAAGAAATTCAGTATATCTGCCACCTCATATGCTACCTGCATTACATGTATACTGGTTTCTCCACCCTTGCTGCTACATAGTGAGCAGCAAGACTAAATGCAATGCAGCCACTGTCAGCTCAAAGTGTGATGAACCAAGTCAGTCCGAGCTGACAGCTGAATACGAAATTCTTCATTTCAGTAGGAGGAAACAAACCAGTCTAGAAAAAAAAATTAAATGGTTAAAGTGTAAGGTGCAAACTGTAGGAATGCTGAAATACACAACACAACCCTGAGTTTCTCACCCCCCCATCACAAAGACCACGGCGCTGACTTTGCATGACTGAGTTTTAATGTTAAACAGTTCTATACAAATATAAGGAACTAATCTCACATTGTCAAATACCATACAAACATCTGCTCTCCTCAAATTCAGTTCTTCTCGTGACAACAAAATCATAGTCTTGAGCTGACCAACACCAGTTGACAATTTTTCCTCTTATTTCCAGATGAAACTAAACTGAACTAACTTAAGTATTCTGAGGTATTTTGAGTCGTACTGAAAGGTCGAATATCAGACAATGAGTAACTCCAAACGTAAGCAGAATATAAAATATCTGAGATGAACGTTGAGCATCATGCAGAAGTCGTGTGTTTATTCCAGTTGATGTGGCTTTAGTGTGACAGTGGTGCATCTTTGGTACTGCATTCTCTCTTGTAGCTGTAGCTTGTAACAGAAAGCCTTATTCCAGTGTATTTAAGGAGGAATCCACCCACAGTTACTCAAATATATTCTGTTTATTGCTGTTTATTGTAGGGTTTTGTTGTATCTATGCTTCAGGGTGGAGACTTCTGCATTTCCCAAAGTGTACTCTGAGATAACCCTATAGGGAGTACAAGTGTTTTTGCTATCCAGGATGGGCGTATTTCACCAGAATATGAACATCGCCGGTGAAATAGTCTCAAATATAAGATGGATTTCTCCTCAAATCAGTTGTAAATGCACAATAATACTGAAGATCTTACTCACGTTCTGTAAGAAATAGCAACACAGCTGACTGTATAGTGTACCCTTAATACTTACACCCTTTTAAGTACAATAATGCAATACTTAATTAATGGTGAAAGGAACAAAATGTCCTCTCTATTGTCCCCAGAATTTCTCAAAAGCGAGGTCAGACACCATGGAGGAAGCTGGCTTTTTACATTTAATCTCTCTACCTCCCTTTTCTGTGTACACAGGAACTACTGCTAATGTATTTACACAGTGTTATTGTGCATTAATGATACACTGGAACAAGGCTGTTGTGAAGCAAAGTGTTTCTGACATCAACCGCCAGGAGCTTAGCGCTGAGGGGCCGCTGCGTTTTCCTCATGCTTGACAAAAGGCTGGGAGCAGTCTGTTGTAATCTGGTGAAGCCATGACAGAAAAAAAAACACCAGTTGTGGGGAAAAAAAGCACTTCTGTTGTTAAAATAGAGGAGAACAGGCTTTACAGAGGTCTCATTACCTACAAATTACTTGTATTTACTATGAACAGGCATCTATGCTAGAAACGTTATTGCTAATTGAGTGATGCTTGCATGTAGCAGCTGACGTCAGAACTTACAGATGGTGTAGTAACTTGTCAAAATGAGGAAACGTCAATCTTATATGACTAAAAGGTAGAACATAACCTCTTAATGCAGTAACATAGTATAACTTATTACTGTACTTTTAATAACAGGGTGCTAGTACATTATCTGTTAGTTTATTACACTGAAGGTGGAGTCTGCGATTCTGGAGAAAGATTATATGAACTCAACAACCAAACAAATACTCCCCCTCCATCATGTGCCAGATTTACCATCCCTTTGTCTTTCACCTTGTTCTGTGCACAAGCACAAACGCCCCTTTGCTGATTGGCTGGAATAGTGTTGTTTGCCTCGGTCCAAGCCACCTTGTTTGTTCCCCATTAACAAAGCCAGGGCTGTGTATGAACATCTGATTTTTTTTTTTTTGGGCGCACACAGAATGGACAGCAAGTGGACCGTGATGAGACATGATTGGATCAGAATCGCAGACTGCACCTTGTAATGACCTAAATCACATTTTGACATGTTAGTATGATTCTGGCAGTTACTGCGTCATCAGCTGCAATAGACTGCACCTTATCTGTACCTATATTACTGTCATATGAAGAAATAAATAACTCATCAGGGGGCGAGAAGCAAAGATCAGAACTTCATATACAAAGCTGACAGACAAGTCAATTAAGTACCTATTTTACTAAAACTACTGCAGTTGTGCTTTTTAACTCTCAGGTTGCACACTGCTAGGTATTGTGCACACACACACACATACACACACAGCTTCACATTCCTTGGCAGGTACGGGGCTTCTGCAGAGCTCATGCAGTGCTCTCATAGTGATCTATGCTCTGCAGCTCCGCTGAGCCTCTTTCTAGGGTTATTATTACTATTATGGTAAATGGTAGTGTTGAGCAACACAGAAAAAAGTACATAAACCATTTCGTGAACACTGACACATGTAAACAAAATCAAACTTGGCACAAACATAATCAAGTGCAATCTCAGGTTCAATTCGACAGAGTGAGAAAACACCACCACAGGCCACAGCGACACATCTGGACCTCTCCTTCAATCACTCGTCTACCTGTCAAAGTGGCCTGGCAGAGAGGACAAACCAAGCAGAGATCTGGCCGGTAGCCATGTCTCATTTCCCATCACAACTGCGAGTAACTGTTAATGAACATGAATAATCTAAAGTGGTGAGAAAAGAGCAGTCCTCATGAAATGTTACCAAAAAAAAAAAAAAAAAAGGTCGTACGCTGGCGATCCTCAGAGGACAGAATGGGAGCAGGTTGTTGCATCTGAGTTTGTTGATGTTCTGGCTGGTGTGAGGCCAGTCCAGGCTGCTGATGGTGAACCAGAGCTGACTTTATTCAAGACCTTTGCCTCAATGTGTCCTTATCCTGACTCCTACTGGGTGCATCTCCACAGTGCTGAAGGAAGGATGACACCAGCATGAGCTTAAGGGTTGTTATTCTGTAAAAGTAGACACTTGTTCACTTGTATAGCCTGTCTTTGTATATTTGTCTTACTCACGCTGACTTCTGTGATCTACCAGTAACCTAAGAAAATGCATTCCTAAAAGCCGAGTCATACAGGACTGTTAAGTGTGAGCCTCAGGCTATGAGTTTTTATGTGTCAGCCTTCTGCCAAACCCCATTAAAAAAAACATCTATGCACAGTCGCTTTGCTCTTTCTATAACCCAAATGTCCAGAATTATGATCAAATATTTATGTTTAGTATAAGTATATAAATGTTATTATCCATAAAATTAGTTTTCAACCATTTCAAGTCCTGACGCGAGCACTGCTGTTACAGGGCTGCAGTTTTACTGTCTGTGCTCAGCCACGGTTAAATGGCTGAGACCTCTGCAGGAAAACACAGCACCACTGGCTTTATTAAACACCGCCAGACCATTATCTTTTGATTCTTTCCGAGTTTTACTGCCACCCTTGCCTCTTAATTCAGTAAGAGAGTATACTAACACAAGTAGATTGCCTGCTTTGTGTTAAATAAAGATACATCACGCAAAAATAAACTAACAAGTAAAAAAAATCATTTGATACTAGTTGCAAATGTCCACTGTTACAAAATAGCAAACCACTTTTGGTGCAAGTCCTCTTTTTAAAAGGTGCTTTAAGTAGAGTTTGCTATCAATAAATCATTTCTTCAGTCCTTTTAAGACATCAGTATCATTACCATCAACAAGTGAGACCATCACTGAAAAAATGTTTAGCTCCCAGCAGCCACTAATCCACATTTTACATTGAAAACCACCAGGTCAGATTTAGGCAAAATACACTGACTTGCAATGGCACCCAAAAGAGGTGGAGGGCGCTGTTCTTCCAGAGCAAATTGATCTAAAGCTGTAAAGAGTGCTCAGTGATGGCAGATGGTGTAAAAATTATATTATCCTCTTCAGGGGCTCAAGGACATGCAGCTGCTGGGAACTATGATATAGAAAAATAATGGTAGTATCCAGTTAGACCACACTGTCAACTGTTTATAATACGGTTGCAGTATTAAGGTGATATTGATGTTTTATTCTGCACATAGCACCTTTAAGAGGTTTTTGACGCCTGTTTGCCTGCACTGATCTTAAAAAAACAGATCCATGAAGGTGAACATCTGTATGTTTTCCTCCATATTGCTTTGATTGCTGCTCCGCTGATAAAGCAGTAAAACACAAATCAAGGCCGCATGGTTGGAACCTGTGCCGACTGTGGAGATGCAGCCCAACTGCTGCTGTGGCTATTTGTCGATGAGTTTTGCCAGGCTCTGTCTCAGCTCGTTCAGGTCGCAGATTTTGACGTCCAGAACGTCGATGATGCGTCGGACCTCGACCTCCGCCTGGTTCTGCTCCTCCTGACTGGAGGCCAGCGTCTTTTCAGCACTCTGGACCCGATCCTCCAAGTCGTGGTTTCGTCTCTCCAGATCCTGCAGAAACATGAATTGTTGTTAATACAGTTTTCTCATCTAGATGTATTTCTGGATATTTTCTGTGTGGGTTGGTGACAAAATTTTATGCTTTTCTCATGTTATTTTGTGACATTAGTGTGAACAACCAGCGCTCTTAAATTAATCTGTTTGAGGAAATTCATTCGTTTTCTGTAACCACTTATCCTGCTCGGGGTTGCAGGGGTGCTGGAGGGTGAAAGGTGGGGTACACCCTGGACAGGACGCCAGACTATTGCAGGGCTGACACACAGAGACAATCACTCACACTCACATTCACACCTACAGCCAATTTTGAATCACCAATTAACCTGACATTATGTTGTAGATTACCTTTATGTGTGACTATATGATGTACGTGACCTGACATAGACTTATTATCGTGACGTGACTTCAGCCAAATGATCTGGCAGGATTCTGGCCAAATTTGGTTATGGAAGGAGAAACAATTGTTCTCTGAGCTGGCTGATTAACTGCAAACTGAATGTAATTATTGGTAAAATTTCTCCCACTGTATGTTTACATTTCTATACCTTTTCTATGGTACAGATGCAAACAGTAACAAAGACTAAAATTGCACATTCAAACTGAGACACAGAACACAGCAGGTACAAGCAGAGCATCTTGCTTAAAGGCACGTTGGCAGTTAAATGCCTGTAAATTCTTCATTCCTCATGTGGCTGCTGACTGCAGTAAAGTTTAATGAGAATGTCATCGGGATAATTTACTCGAAACTGTTTATATCGCATATTCAAATGTGCAATTTTGTGCTTGATGAGGTTATATTGTACACCAAATGAATAGATATGGAATAAACACAAGGACAGCAAAGGTCAAATATGAATATAGATAACTTACAACTGACACCACAACTAAAACTGATAAAGGAGGCAATGGAATATGCATTAGGTATAATCTGCATTAGTATGGAGACTCAATACTATTTGTTTTCTCCTTGAAGCCCTCAGTTCTCCTGTACTGATTCTCTGCTGCAGGTCTAAACTGTGCTGCCTCTTTCATAGGTACAGTATCAGTGGTTTGATTTTCCATTAATCGACTGGGTGGCTCAGTTTGGTTTGGAGAACAACAGAAAACAACATGAACGCTGTAAAATGTAAAAAAGAAATGTAATATGGTGAATACAACAAAACCAGATACATCAGTAACATCAAAAGACACCATGAACATTTCTGCTATGAATATCTGCAGAGTAGAAATCAGTAAAGCTGACTTGAAAAGAAAATCCTTTAAAGACTGAACTGGTGACCGTCAATGGAGAACAAACAAATTAATGTCTCTGAAGGTGAAATGCTTTTATCTCCCTCCCTTTCAATGAAGCTGTTTTCTTGCCTTTCTGTCGTATAAAACAAGCTCTATGAGGTTAAGTTAGGAGAAAAATGTAGGTGAGCAAAACCAATTTGTGCAGCTGTATCACCAACCAGTCCCATTCATCAGGTTTTGAGTTGTAGCCTTGAAAAGGTCTGCTAACAGTCTGTCTATAAAGTGTTAGAATTTCTTAAGACCTTGATACACTCATCCTCTCCTCAAGGAATATATAAAGACAAGCAACAAACAAAAAATGTAGAAGATTAATAAAAAAATACGCAGGATTCCAACTGCTAATCAGGTTAGAAGATATTTTCCTTAATGCAGAGACTAAAATTTCACAGCAAATGTAATTAGTTTGTATTATTTTGTTAATTTTCTTATTACTGAAAGATCTCAGTCATATAGAAAGGAAAATGTAGGTTCCTAAAGACTATTTCAGTGAAGATTCTCTGACGTCTATTCACTAACTGAAATCAGTGGGGAATTGGCAGCTTGGCCTAACAAATGCTTTTATAGCGTAGCAATCTATATCGGGTATGAGTTCATTTTCCCCTCTTCTAGTTCATTTGTTGTCACTCTTTCTCTTGCTGTACGTTGCTGTTTATTAAATGGCAAATCTTTTGTACAACTTTTAAATTGTGTATTCAATGTACAGCTTTAAATTTAATAAGGGTGGGGGAAAAATAGATACAGCATAGTATCGCGATATTTTGTGTGGCAATATTGTATCGATACACAGATGCCAGGTATTGATCCTTTATTATATACATCATTAAGTTTTGCAAATGCACATTTTAATAAAATGAAATGCAAGCGCGCACAAGTGAGCGCGGAGCACAGAGAAGCAGTCAGAGCTACAGGCTACAGTGAGGCTAAAAACAGAGTTCAAATGACGTTTGATGACTTTTTATGTCAGGGCTTCAGGACACTTGGATCACTATGGATGAGCATGTTGGAGATATTTTGTGGTTTCAATTCTGTGTTCTTGGACGTTAGTCTGGGGCGTCGTCAGCCATTAGGTGTGCTAGCCGCTCCCCCCACAATCTCCACAAGGGATGTGAGGACTCTAAAACTTCACCAGAGCCTCCCTCGGCATATGGGTGAGTAGATAATGGCTGAATTTTCATTTTTGGGTGCACTATCCCTTTAAGTATGTTCTTTTACCATAGAGCCTGTATGAGGTACAGTATAGGCCATTTCCCACTAACACACTTGTAAAGTAAAGTGAAGTTTACTGCAACGTGATGTTTCACAGAAGAGAGAAACACACTCAGCCAGTTGTCATCATCTTACCTGGAGTCTCTGCATGGCCTCCTCTCTCTCCTTCTCCAGCTCGCCCACATCTGTCTTCTTGCTCTGAAGGTTGTGAATTTCCTGAAAACAAAGTGATTTCAAACTGTCACAACACCACTTCCCACACATCCACCACCCCTGTTTATCAGAACATGGAACATTCATCTTAGTGTTTGCACCAAAAATACTTAATGTGGCTCTAAAAGAAGCAGACTCATTTATCATTCACCACGTTGGTGATAAGATTTGGGACACCTTGATGTTTTTGGGGAGGCTGAGTCAGCCCCTGGGAAAACATGCCACCGTGACCTTGCAAGATTCCTGTTGCCAAAAGTGAAATGTATTTAGATGAGGTGACAGACATGGTTATGTTAATCAGGCTGGAGGACAGCAGCGAGCTGCTTTCAAGGAATATTTCACTTTAATGTCCGTCTTATTTATCCAGAGAAAATGGGTTCTGGCTGAGTGGGTTCCATTTGATGGCCACTGACTTTGCTCAAAGGCAGAATATCCACAAGGTGATACTTTGGCATCATAAAAAATCATATTAAAGCAAGGCCGGAAACGGTTATGAAGGTGAATCAGAGTCCTAACTTCACTTAACATGTAGGTGGCAGCTCTGGACACCTGCATCTTGTCTCAAGCCCGGAAAGCTGTGGTATTTATCAAAGCTCTCTTTGTCTGAAGAATTACAATGTGTCGTAGATAAATTAGCGACTTTGTAGAAATAGACACTGGAAGGGCATAAGTAAAATCCCTGAAGCACATTCTCTACTCAACATTTTGTTTAGTAATTATCTTTTGTTTCAGAGAAAAACAAGATTATTGAACCAGAAAGATCTCATTAAAAGCCTTAAGATGGTTTTGAGAAAAAATACTCAAACTGGCACTTATACATTTCCAGCTCTCCTGGCTCAATACATTTACTTAGTAACATTTCACTGAATGTTTCCAGGTTTTTTTTCTTCCAAAATATAAATGAATATCAGATGGACACTGAGGCTCCATTTTCCCAAACCAAAAACAAAAATGTCCAAGTGATTACTGGTAATACATTGAGCGCACTGGTGTATGTATAAGCTAGCTCTCCACACAGGGGTTCTCTTTAAGATGGTAAATGGGTTCGGACAGTGTGCAGTCAAGTGAACTGATGTCTTGCCTGATCTTTGGCGCTCAGTAGGGCCTCCAGCTCCTCCAGTGACCGACTCAGCTCCTCTCTAGCAGTCTGACTAGCAGCAGGATGCCCCAGCTGGGCCTCAAGCTCTGCCACCTGGAACACAGACACACAATCAATACATATAAATCTAATTTAGAAAGCACATTTCAGTTTTCTCAGGCATTTCCCAAGATAAGAAGACTGAGAGTTTCTAGCCATGCTAACCCTTTGAGGCTGTACTTCAATCCATCAAATCTTTATTAAAACATAAGAACACAAAGCCACAAGCTTAAGCCTCATGGTGGTGCACATGAAAAGGTCAGGGGATCGCCAAAGTCAGGGGGATTCATTCTCTTGGAGCTGCTGAAATATTTCAGTCTCAGTTGTGTTGGACCAACATACAGACTGACATTTCTACATCAATAACGTTAAATCCAGGAGTTTGGGGAGCATTAGGAAGGAAGGGACGATTGAAACAGGTTGGTTTAGTGAGATCTTTTGAATGTTGAAAGAGTGGGGGCTGATTTACTGAAGGTAAAGAAATCCAGAAAGAGAGAGCAGCAACTGAAAAGGCCCCATCATCCCAGGTTTGGCATCACGGGACCTGAGGCAACAGGAAAGGGTGGACTGGAAGTGGATTTTGTGTTTCCAAGAATAGCAAAGGCATGACCTGCCTTTCTCTGCCTTATTCTGCCTCTGACTAGCTTACCCTGACATTCTTACCCTAACCCTAACCTCAACCCTGCTTCCTAAACCTAACTAACCCAAACAACAAAGGCGATGAGTACAAGCCAGTCAGACGGAGAGTAGGGCAGGTCTTGCCTTCGCCATCCTACGAAAGAAAAGCTTGTGGACTGGAGAAGGAAATCATGGAAGGAAGGCAGGAGCTACATTATTGAGAGTCTTGGAGCAGGTAAGAGTGAGAGCATTATTCAAAATTTGGCTGGGAGCTATCAGCAGTCAGGGAGAACTGGAGGGACGTGGTCTTTGGAGTAGGTGCAGTTGAACTAGCACCAGTAGAGTATACAAGTCATGGTAAATACAATCTTGGAACTAGGGTTGTCACGATACTGGAATTTCTGACTTGAATACAATGTCTTCTATAAAATCAATATTTGATACAATTTTTGATACCATGGGGAAAACTGACATTAAGGCCATACATTATTTTTTAATTAAAAGATAAATCTAACAAGGCTACAACATGACAATGATGACTCATCTTTTCTTGGTAAATAGCAAAAGAACAGAATGATGACTGTAGAAAACATTAACAACAGAAGAGTGTGAGAAAGTCCAGCTGGTACTGGGATGAGTTTTGAAACCGTTTCAAATATTCAGAATCAAAATATATCAATAAATTTATATTTCTGACAACAGAACTTGGAACGCATCGGCTATCGGTCTAACAAAGATAAGCCTCTGGGGGCAACTGCCAATATTCCGGGGGTTCTGGTGTAGCCAGTGGATATCCAGGCGAAGACCTCCTCTGCTATGCACCAGTAATTTTGGCTGACCTCTGTCAACAGATATCTGCATACAAATGCAGATAAATATGCTGTTGTATGCCTCTGTGAACCAGTTACGCTACAGTTTATATTCATGTCTGTCCAGAGTCATATACAACCATGACGGTAGATAATGTTTCAAATATGGATGTTGCCGCACAGAAGCTACATATTCTAAAACATGGATGCTTCAGACACTTCTTCAACCTGGCTGCAAAGAAGATTTATACAATCAGCACAGTTTAAAGATGGACACCTAAGATGAGTGTCATGAATTCAGTATTGGACCAAATGTCTCCCCTTCTGTTCGACCAATGTCTGTCTTATTAATTCGGAGAAAATGGATTGTGGCTGAACATGCCCTGCATGCATTTGATGGACATTGACTTTGCTCAATGACAAAATATCCACAAGGTGATACTTTGGCATCATAAAAAAAATCATATTAAAGGAAGCCCAGAAATGGTTATGAAGGTGAATCAGAGTCCTGAAGGTAAATTCAGTAGTACTGGACCAAATGTCTCCCCTTCTGTTCCTGAGTTATGAGAGAACATTATGATGTCACAGTGAAACTGACGTTTGACCTTTTGGATATAAAATCACTTTATCATTTGAGCGTATTAGACATTTGTGTTTTATGTTGCCATAATTAGTGCAAGAATTCTTGAGTTGCGGCCAAAAACATGTTTTGTAAGGTCACGGTGACCTTAGACTTTGACCACCGAATCCATGTTAGTTTTCTTTTTGCCAAATTTGAGAGATTAAGACATTCACGACAATGAGACACATGCAAGGTCATAGTGATCTTGACCTTTGACCACCAAACTCAAATCAGTTCATTGCTCAGTCCAAGTGGATGTTTGTGCAAAATTTGAAGGAATGCCCTGACGGTGTTCTTGAAGTATTGTGATCACAACAATGAGATGTACCAGGTCACAGTGACCTTGACCTTTGACCTATGACCACCTAAATCTAATCAGTTCATAGTTAAATCCATGTGGACGTTTGTGCTAAATTTAAGGAAATGCCCTCAAGATGTTCTTAATATATCACGTTTAAGAGAATGAGATGGACACAAGAACATATTAACCTTGACCTTCGAACACCAAAATTTGATCAGTTCATCATTGAGTCCAAGTGGACGTTTGTGCCAAATATGAAGGAATTCTCTTAAGGGGTTCCTCACGCTGTTCACTAGAAAGGGACGGACAGTCATCCTGAAAACATAATGCCTCTGGCCACAGTTATTGCCAGCATAAAGAATAAAGAGCTAAATCGTCGTCAGACTATAGCCAATAAGTTCAAAGATTGCATATCACTCAGTGCGTGCATGCAGATTGTTCACCTGTAGCTCAAATGTGACTGATCTATATTATTCAGCCTACAAATGGAAATCAGATCACTTCTGATACCAAAATCTTATATCGTTGCAGACAGATTCTACATATGCTCTGTTTACAGAGATTATGTTAAATATAATACTGCACAAAACACAACGCGACATAGTTTTCATTCGGAGCCTGATTGATGAAAGTCAGCAGCAGACGATACATATAAAAACCATGAATTTCAGCAACGCTGAACAGCTCTATCTTGCTGTTACACTCAAGCACAAAGTTCCTCTAATGTTAAATTGATTTTAAATTGATCCTGTGGGGCCCAAAAAAAAAAGAAAAAGAAAAAAAAAGAAATCAGGAGTCTCTGTCTGATTAAGTTTTATAATCTAATCTAAGCAATTTAGTCTGAAGCTGATCAGTCCAGGTTTCATGGGAATATGTAATCAGGTTTTTCCATAATTTGCTGATGGGCAAACACGAGAAACAAAAATCTGCTTGCTAAAAAAAACAAGGGTAAACAGAAACCCATTGTAATGAGAAAAAGTACTGGGATCTCATTTTTAGCAGCTGTCCAATGAGAAGCATTGAAAAGGCTGTATAAATCTAATATATGGGGTAATTTCATAAATACAGAGAACAACACATGATCCTTCACCTCCAGCAAAAACAGGGTAACCAGCGAAACTAGCATTAAAGGGTTTTTTGTACGAACATCAGCATATAAACACAATAATATGGTCACACAAATACACTTAAGTTTGATGATTACTACTGATGGAAATGAGGAGAATGAACAGAGGGTCATCACCTACCCGCCTACACATATCCATCTACACATGATGATTCATTCTCTCTCTAATCTCTGCTCAATCTCCACACACACACACACACACACATACACACACACACACACACACACACAATACCAGCACCCAACTATGATGCCTCTATGGAAAAAAGCTTTACTGCCAGTGGTCACAGTGCTAAACTCTCACGCCTTGGAGAGCCTTTTTCTTTTTTTTTAATTGCCGGGGCGATGTGACCTTGTGAAAAATCATGAAAAATAAAATTTCCCCATTTGACCCACTTCCTTGTGTTTAACATATTAATGGAAAAGTCGGAGACGGTGAGTGGCAGTTTGACTAAACAAGGACAATCAGTTCAGCCTTTGAAGTCTGAACATGATGTGATTTAAAAGTTTGTGGCTCACTGTGTATCTTCAAGGCGCTGACACTGCTGAGATTCGGGGTGCCACTGGGCCTTCAAAAGAAAAATAATATAGCACAATTTTTGCATGCTCTGGGAGTAATCAGATTAAGACAATAATCTAATTGTGTCCTGAGAGTTTGCACAGCTTAAAGTACAATAACAGGATTAGTTGATAACAAGCTTTATATAGATTCATATAAACACAGATAAGACTCATATGACATCATCACGTTGCTTGTTTTCTACATCTGCCTTGGCTCTACTGACCTCTGCAGAGTTTAATAAGATAAATAAATCTCAACAATGTGTTTATATGAGCTAGAAAATGGACGTGTTGTTCATAAATCTGTGTGTTGAATAATTAGGTCTAATCCGACAGTCCTCCCATTAAGATAATTAAATATAAAAAAGGTTTACAGGACAGTCTGAGTATTCTGAGTCCTGCGTTAATTTGATTAAATGGATCAAATGTGCCTGTGCATGTCAGTGTGGACTCATTACTGTCAGCTGCTGTGGTAGAACCAGACTTCAAATGTGATCAAAGCTGACGGGTGAAACATTTGTTTGCTAATTTACACTAGGGCTGTTCATCTTTTACACACAGTTACTTATAATTAGGGATGCACGATATTGGATTTTTTTTTGCTGATATCCGATATGCTGATATGTAACAACTCATTTGACCAATAACTGATACCGATATCTCTGCTTTTTTCCTTACCTAATTTTACTGATCATGAAGTCTCTTCTGTAGTGGATTTAACATCATATTATACACACATACTCTTATTGTGATGGCCCACCAGCAGATGGAGACATGAAATACAATACTGTTCAATGTATGTAATATTCATTGTGCAAATTAAGACAAAGCATGTTGGCCGATTCTGACAGTGCATTTTAAAGCCAACATCTGCCAATATTATTGTGCATCCCTACTCATAATAACTGGAATAATCTTAAATCTCTTGACTGCTGGCGAAATATTGAGCTGTGATGAGCGTAAGAATTGAAATCACAGCGCCGTATAAAGCTGAAATTATTAACCTGGGGCAGGTTGCTTATTTTTGGCATCATTGGGCAAAAATCCCATAATAACCTTTCAGCATTTTGTAATTCAAGTGGACTGAGAGAACACTAGTTTTCTGCACCTCTTCTTGGCTCTGTTTTCAGACTTTAGAAAATCTAAAAGCCCAGGAAGAGAGGCTCTTTCCAATCAGAGACTATTTTCAGAAAGAGGGCATTCTGATTGGCTGTTCTTCAAATGCAGATCCACATGCACTTCCCTTTGGTGAAAGCCTGAATTAATGGCAAAGAGTCCTGCAGAGAAAGTTGCTATTCCAGCACTGGCAACAACTGCCTACAGTGCAAAGCACGAAAATAGACAGCCCAACCTCACCACTGGATCAGCAAACTTTCTGTTGCTGCCATTACACAAGTTAGACCCAGCACTGCCACCGGCCACCAGCCCCCTGTAACACCTGGCCTTAAGGGTGTGTGGCTGAATTCTAGCTGCTACAGCCACCAACCAAAGGTCCATCTCAGAGCTGCTGCCTGCTCTCCTCCTGGGAATACAGTCCACAGCAGCGGAAAACAAGGTAGAGGGACGGTGCAGCAGCTAAGTAGCTTTTTCTTGTCTTATTTGTGGTTTGATAAACAGAGAGAGAAAGAGCTGAGCAAGGAGGGGCTGGATGAATACAATGAAACAAGATTAAATAAATCAATGTATGGGAAACACTGGGTTACTGTATGAGGCACAATTCCATTTTCTCATATGTGAATATCTGCTGGTTTTGTTTGGTCCTCTGTATACATAAAGTGACTATCTTTGGGTTTTGACTGTGGACTGTGCAATTTAAAGATGATGCCTTGGGCTTTGGGAAATTGTGATGGATATCCTCCCTCTATTTTCTACAATTTTAAAAACAAAACCATTTATCTGATTTGAGAAAATAGCTGACAGATTGTTACAGACAGACATAAAGGTAATAGGATTTTGTTGCAACCTTTGATATGTGAAGATGCTGTGTCTTTGTATTGACAATGTATGATAGATAAGGGAGTGTTAAAGAAATCTGAGATAAAAATAAAAAGGTAAACAGAGCAAGTCAAACAGATACCTTAACTCTTGACCTCTTATGTTTTGGTTATTTTGATGTTGGAGATGCAGGAATCCTCTCAACGCTTATTATTTCCTTACATTTCAATTCTATCTGCATCTGCTCAATGTCTGAAATGTAAATGTGAGCGTGAAGGGAGGGAGGGTTTTTCTGCTCCCATGTCAACATTTTCCTTTCCCTCCCTTTAGCATCTCCTCTGCATTTTCACAGACAATTTCAAAGTGTCTCTTTATAGATTCCACGCTACGCCACGACGCATGCCAAGTTCAGAAAACCGCCGCCGGCTGAGATGGGGGTGGGGGTTGGTCCACATGATCCCAGAGGACTCAACCCCTTCATATCCACTCTGTATGTGACAGCTACTGTCCCCAGAGGCACCAGCTCCATGTCTCTGAAATCCATGCAAATATACATGAAGAGATAAACCTGTGAAACATCTGATTTTTTCTAAATTAATGTTCCCAGGAACATTTTACTCTCAACAGATTGACAGGAGATTGAAAAATCAATGGTGTTATATATATATATATATATATATATATATATATATATATACACACACACACACACACACAGTATAGGCGTCTAGAAGCAGTGAGCTGAGTAAGATATCGATGCAGATGCAGGGAAAAAAAACAGATGTTGACTGTCGAACAGTGAGCACCCTGGCTTGTCAACTTATTATTCACTATATTCTACAAAGTTACATTAGGAGTGCCTTCCTGTTTGGGATGTCTTAAGGTTTGTTCACTTTAGTTTCACAACAGACACAGCTGATTCAAATGAGGACCCTGGTTGTTTAAAATATGGATGAAAATGTATAGTCTCTACTGTGCTTTCAGTCAGTACGTTCCAAATTCTCTGCAATGGTAATTGGCAATTATTTTTGAGAAAAAATGCCAAATATTCTCAGGTTTCAGCTCATCAGATGTGAGGATTTGCTCTTATACCATAGTAAAGGAATTCATTCATATCACCCTCACTCCTAGGAGTACATATGGTCTTGGTCAGAACCATTCTGTCCTGGCTCCTATATAAGTTTAACTAAACTATCTGACAAAATTATAATTGTGCTGCTTTGGTGGAGGTATGTACTCTCTGAGCTCATTATCTTTAGACAGAGTTGGAGAGTTTACCAATGTTTATCTATGGAATTAATTTTGTTCTGTTTCTACAAATTTGATTTACATCCAAAATTCACAGTTGCTCAAAATAAATCCCCAAAACTCAGAAACACAAACAAAAAGGCAAACAGTGCAGTCACGTAGGAACTATGGGTTTTGGATGCAAATCAAATTTCTTTGTATTTCATTATTTAGCTTTTTGTTGTATTTTGTATTCTTGTTTGGGCCCCTGTGGTTGTTCAAACAACAAAGACCCCACAACAGATATTAAAGATACACTATGCAGGATTTTTCTAAAAATAAAGCAATATATAGACTCATACAGAAGTATCCCTCTAAATCAGGGGTGTCAAACTTATTTCAGTTCATGGACCACATACAGTCTGATTCCATCGCAGGTGGGCCGGACCAGTAAAACCATTACATAATATCCTATGAATAATAAACACCTCCAAATTTTGCCTTTTTTTTTGTTTAAAGAAGTATATTTTAAAAACGCTCGTCCATTTACAAAATAGATGACAAACAGTTTGTGATGCCTTCAGACGAATAAGTGCAATTTCAACAATATTTTTCAGTTTTTCCACATTCTGTCAGTCTGGTACTCACTCACTGTCATTCCATGTGCATTTTTCTATACATTTCCAATCCTGTATAGTAGTCCTGACATCACCACACCAAACTAAAGTGAACGATGTATTATGGTCGGGGTGGAAAAACCATTTTACATTAGGAAAGCTACTCGTTGTTCAACCTGCTCCTTAAACCTGGCGCCTCTTAGCCTTAACAAGTGCTTTACTATTAGGTGTGCAACGTCATCCAGTGGGTCAGATTGGACCCTTTGGACACCCCTGCTCTAAATCATCACTTATGACCCACTGGAAGTGTGTGGCGGTGTATTTTCTGTAGAGATTCTCTCAGTCTGTATTTTCTGGGATGTATATGGGACATTTATGGGCGTGTACCCCTTCAGTGCTCAGGTGGGATTGCCGCTTTAAAAAATGGTAGCGACCAGGTTGCCAGACCATAAGCAGCTGGCATCTAAGAGGCACAGTGCCGGAAAAACGGCAAACCACAGTTAACTTGGGGTTTTACTTTCACTATTGCCGGCGAGCACATTTACAAATCTGCATCATATACTTTTATTCCAAATGTAGCAAAAACTAAACACAGCCAAAAAAAAAAGCAAAAGTGAAACAAAAAAAAAATAGCAAACATGAACAAGTACAAAAGAAGCTATTCACGTATCCTTCGGTGACATACACTATATAACCTAAGCATCGCTCTCCATGTGTTGCTAATTCTCATTAAAACCAAGAAGAGGTCAGAGTCAACCCAGAAACCCAGAAAATAAACCCTCTGCCGTGGTGGAACAAAAACATGGCTGAAGCCGAGAGTGCGACGAGGGAGGAAAAAGCCAGCCAACCTCTCTTCTTCTGCACCTATGATGATTTATCTTCTTCCTCTAACTGGGGCAGAGAGGGGGGAGGATGGTGGGCAGTATAGGGTGTCCTGTCCCAAAAAAAAAATAAAAAAATCCCTGCCCCCCTCAACACCCCGTTGCCAAACCCTAGAGGCCTGCTCTACTTCCAGCCACCTGGTTGACTTTGCTGCAGTGTGTGTGTAGCTGCGTGTGTGTTTGGGGGGGTTAACCTTCACCTGGTCTCATAGAGATAGATGAAACCACAGAGTGCGCTAAAAATAAAAGGGCCAGTTTTCTGTCACCAGTGGTAATAGTTCCGTGGCAGGCCGGTTTGCGGCAGCACTGTCACATTGAAGATGCCTTTTTAAGCTTGACCAAGGGCATAATTTTCTCTCCCTAAATTAAAGATGAAATGTCTGCGTTCTGGCCCTGCGATTATCACGGGAGCCTGTCAACAGAAATATCCCAAGGAGGCGGGGCTGGATGAAAAATGCATCTGCAGTTTGGAAGAGACCAAGTCCATGTGGGGATTTTAGTGTGATAGTTGTAGATGTATGAATAAAAAATATCTGCATAATATCCAGTTGCTATCTGAGCAGGCACATAGTGAGAGAAAGAACGGAAAATGTTTCACAGAGCGAAATCATATACTGAGTTTCTGCTTTGATTTAAATATATTTAAATATTGTCATTTTAAGCCATATGGAGGACCTTAATCATACCTCCTTTTAATAAGCCTAGTTTATAATTCACCCAGTAATACATACTCTAATAAAAGTCTTAGGTGTACCAGATTTTCTTTATGTGTTATGATCATATAATGATCACATATAATTAAACTACCCTACAGAGAATGACTATGCAGTGGGTGTAGATGCCCTAAATAAAAGACAGGGATGTTTATTGAGTGACTTGTTTTGCAGAGATTTGCTGGAGGACATATTTCCTCCTTTGGGTATGAAATGATTGGCAGGAAGCAGAGTATCACATAATGCAGCACTGAAATGAAAACACTTAACTCAGCACTGTGAAATACAACAGGAAGTCTGTCCAGGCTTATTGAGGTGAACCATCCTGTTTTATGCAAGTAGCTGCCATATTTGTATTTCTTTAAATTATCTTTGGTGACTAAAGTGTTGACTGTTGGACCTCCTGTGACACTAATCTATACGAAGACAACAGAAAATACTTATTTCTGATTAATTTGCAGGGGAACAGTGGCTCTGAAGTGATGCTATAGTCAAGTCAATTTTAAATGCATCTCATAGAGCCAAAAATCTGTCCAGAAAAACGGCATCTTTGTACAACAGTGGTTTCCAACCTTATTCCTTATGGGACCTCTTTTCTATCATTGAATAAACTGATGACCCCCGACTAAATTACATATATCATGGAATTTCAAATTACATTCAGTGCATAACAATAACAGTACAGAACAAGTGATAACCTGTACAATTTACTATTAATAACTAATTAATTAACTGTAATAGTGAACCCACTTCCCCTACAACAAGCACTTTGGATTCATTTGAACAGACTTAGCCTTTGTACACGGGGCGCCAGCTCTACCAGGTGAGTTTGTGGCAACCTCATGTATAAAGGCTATGTCCTTGCCACAGCAGCCGTGGGTTGATTCCAACTCAGGCCCTTTGCTGCGTGTTGCCCCGTCTCTCTCTCTCTCCCAATTTCATGCTAGACTTTCCTATCTTAAAAAAAATAAAAAATAAAATAAAAAAATTAAATATTTTAAAAAATCTAATAATAATAATAATAATAATTTGAGCAGATTATATCCGGTGAATACTTCATCAGTAATGGGGTTTCCTGATATTTGTAGGAACTTTTTTTACATAATTCTTTTAATTTAATTCAATTTAACTTATACTTACTAGCCTTATTTTATTTTTTTTCTCCCTGACTCTTGTTCTATCAGCTCTTTGGTTGTTTTAACTATGTACTTTTTTTAATACAGGACAAGGCTGTTGAGCAGAGAGAGAAGGCTCTGTGGATGTAGCTACACCGTGCCCTTATCCTGTAAGATTTTTTTTTTAAGTTTACAACTTGAATAATAATCTATATTTAAAAATAACAAACTCATTTAGCTTTTCTCACAGAAATGAATGAAATGTAGAGATATATTTATTTACTACTACTACTGTATATTATTTTAAAAAAAGTTTTCTTACCCCTTAAAACTAAAAAGGCCTTGCGACCCCCTGTCAAGCTTTGGTGACCCCTAGTGGGGGTCAGGACCCCCAGGTTGGGAACCTGTATTTTAGACCCTCAATTCTGATTGCAAAAATACAACAAAAACAAAACTTGGAAAACTGCCACTCAAGGCACAGTATTTGAAACTGCAGGTAACCATGGCAACAACACTGATGCTTCACGCTACTCTCACGGTTGAAACTGAGCCAACAATGGGTTAAACAGATTACAAACTATTGAAACATAGCCTCTTTTATCCCTTTGGTCATGGTGTGATAATACACTTTGAAGTGTCCCAGAATAAGGAAATAATCATCCTCTCATACTGTGAAAGCTTGTTGTGCATTGTTTACATGGCTTATTGTGACCTGAACTGCTGGTGCAAACACTCAGTGCAAACACTTTAAAAATGATGAGATGAGTCAAGAGTAACTCTCAAAATGTTGTTAAGTAGAGTATTTGCTTTGTAACACTTCAAACTGCACCCTCAGAAATGACCGCTAAGTGAAATCATCAACACCTGACCACAAACACCATGAGTTGAGCTGCAGGGATATTGTATTATGAGGTGTTCATTTGTCCACTCTCTGTGCGTCACCTGGTCTCTGAGGCGGTCCGTCTCCTCCTGGTATTCAGCCAGCTGTTTCTTCCACTGCTCCACGCTGCTGTTGGCTTCCTCCAGTGCCTCCACCAGCTTGGAGTTACTGTCCTGCAGGGTGAAGAGTTCAGCCTCCAGGTTTATCTCACACACAGACCTGAGGGGACAGACGCAGAGACTTAACTTAGAGCAGGAATCATCTGTTTTCCTTGGTTCTGAGGAGGTTATCAGTATATCTGAGCCCTTTTTTTAAAATCAGAGCTTTCATATTTCACATATTCATTTGATCTATTGTTAATATGAAAAATATTGATTAGTGCAGCTTTTAAGACGTGATGCTGGTCGACTGTTACACTGTCAGAAAGAAGATTTGCTGATGAGGAAAATGCAGAGGATAATGAGGTAATGAAGTGAAACATTTATATCATGCTGCACCAGCTGTTAGGAGAGATTTGATGTGACATTTACTGGATTTAAAGAGCAATGAGGTTTTCAGAGAAGTTTGACACAGAAACAGATTCATTCACAGACTTGTAAATTACCCTTAAATGTGACTTTTTATTACCTTTTTATTTTTTGACCTATCATTTTAATCATTTAAAGGGGACCTATTATGCTCATTTTCAGGTTCATACTTGCATTTTGGGTTTCTTCTAGAACATGTTGACATGATTTAATGTTTAAAAAAACACTTCATTTTCCTCATTCTGTCTGTGCTGGAACATCTGTATTCCTCCTCTGTCTCCGTTTTATCGCCTGTCTCTTAAAGACCCTGTCCCAAAAAAGTCCAGTCTGCTCTGATTGGTCTGTGTTTCCCAGTCTTGCATATCTCAGTGTCTCTGTACCGTCACTGCAGTTGGAACAATGACTGTAACTGAGTATAGCAGCACTTTCTACTATGAAAAATCAGCACCATGTTTCAGTAGGAATATCCTCATGAGACCCGAACTTTTGTTTTGTTTGCAATTTTAATTTTTCCTACCTATTTGGGATCAATCGGACCCAATAAGTATAAAAAAAAACTAAACATTGTCAATGATAATTAAATCCAAATGTCTTCGAACAGTGTCAAGTAATTCATAATTAACAGTGTCTTATCTTGTTACTGTTGCTAAAATTGGTCAAATTTGTTGACATCAAACTACAAACATTATTAATCATAAATAAACAAGTTTCAACCATAAAATGTGATCAGGTTTTACACCCTGTCCACTTTTGAGTCGGCATCGGCTGTAAACTGACTTGGCAGAGATGGCTGCCATCTTGTTTTTACATAAGCCCCTTTTACACTGCCAGATTGTCCGCGAATGCTGGGCCATTTTGCCGGCAAGCTGCGAGCGTTTAGACACACAGAGCCGGATTGGCGAGTTGATCTGAGGTGCCCAATTTTCTGCCTCGTAGGGTAGACATATTGGCGGAACCCTTTTAGTTTAAACAGACCGAGACGGCCTTCCGCAAAGGGAGGGGCTGTTGAAGACTTGTGGGAGGAGCTGTTGATGACGCCGCATGGGCGACCCACTGGCGGTGGATAAACAGTAAACAGCTGATAGCAGGAATTAGTGAGCAGCTAGTAGCAAGAGGGAAACGCAAACCTGACAGACACTGTAGAGATGTGCAACTGGGGAGACAAGGAATTGTGCGCCCTCCTTGCCCTCACAAACGAAGAGGCCATTAACCGTCAGATGACGGGAACAGTGAAGAACGGGACAACTTAAGAGAGAATCACCAGAGGACTGACCAGCCGCGGCTTCCCTCGGAGTACGTCACTGTTTACATCACACGCTGAGCTACACGTTTTGTTACTTGCTCACGCCCCCCATTGCCCCGAAAAAGGCGCATTCTGTATAAACAAAAGTAGGCAGCATTTTGCTGCACTCCCCGATTTTGTTTTATACTGCCAATGCTGAAAAAAGACTGATTGGGCTTTCCTGCAAATTTGCACAACTACCTAAAAAGGGCTATAGGTTAGTGTACTGTGCTCTTATTACCACTAGATGGCACAAAAAAAGTGGGTCAAGTGGGACAACAGGTCTAAGTTAATTAGAACGAAGTACAAGGTCAAGTCAACCCAAAATGTGATGTCCTCACACTAGGACACAGGGTCTTAGGAGGATATGATCCGAAACTGAGGAGAAATTTCAAACTTTGGGAAGCAAGAGGTTTTTCCTCACAGTGATTACTTTTACATATGTTTACCTTATTATTTGAAACTTCCACTGTGTTTAATGTGAACATCCAACACTGCAATATTTTATATATGACAGAAGATAAGGAAAAGCATAAGAGGTCCCCTTTAAATATTCTCTCTCTTTCTTTTGTTTCTCTTTTGTCATTCATGCTTACAATGCAATCCTGCACAAGTCTTTTTATGAACTAATAAATCCACCATGGTTTCAGATGCTCCTGTCCTGCCCAGTTTAAAAAATATATAACACATTAGTCAGTGTTGTTTGTTTTCTGGGGTGTTTTTGTGTGCATTTTTAAAACAATTTGGCTTATACCCTGCAATAGAACAGAACAGTGTGCGCCTTTCACAGCGGAGAATTACAGAGAACAGGGGGTGCTGTGGGGAAAAATAAACCAACACAGGGAGAGATGGATCAGGTTCTGTGTCTCAGAAAAGGTCAGGATCCAGGTGGGATATTTAATAAACCAGAGAGCTATCACATAAGAAGATGGGGTTTAGGAAACAGAGTCTTTGCCATGACGACCAAACTAACGGCTTGGCAACCATAAAACTACTCACCATAGCAACAGGAGGAAAAAGCCTGCGTAGGCTTATGACAATCATAAAATGAAACTGTTGGGATAATAGGTTGTAAAGCAGCCGGGTATGAGTGTTTTTTCTGCTTCCTGGTCTCAGATGGAAGGTTGAGTGATCAATAATGGGCGCCATAATGATGATAATTATGAGCTGCTAAATTCAGTGCCAGTCAGGCCTGGCTGGTCTTAAGACATGGACACACACACACACAGAGACACACACACACTTTTGTGTTAAATGTTTGATTGTCTCATTTCTGCTCTTCTAGTTTATCAATGCTATTAGCTTTCTTAAAAGCTGAAAGTGAGCTTTTCTTACACCCCAGAGCAGCCAGTCTGTGATGCTTCGGGTGAGTTGTTACCTATCAGGAGAGCACTCATTCACTGCTGTTAAAGAAACTGTTTGTTTTTCGTGACTTTTAGTCTAGTACAAGTTAAGCACCAAAATCCCTGGCTCATCTGGTCCTAATAAACCCCAGCACTGCATGTCCTTGCTCTCTTCATACTCTGCTGCATACAACTAGCGCGTCCGGACAAGTACATGTGTTTGAACTCTGCTCATGCATTTCATTGAGGTGAGCTCAAATGAACGACCTTGCCCAGGCACACAACTTATCTCTGCAAGAGGATGTTTATGTGGAAGTGTTTCAAATAGTAAGGTTTGAGTAAAAAAGCATGTGTTTGGGTATAAGCAGCATACAGCTAGATAAATGACACCTGGATTATACTGCACAAGTTGTGTGACTTTGTAAATGGATGCTTTGATATGCTGTTAAATGCTGCCCCCATTTACTCCAATTCATCAAGAATTTCTGTGTTTTTTGGATTCTTCGTTCACCATGGAGGCATATGAGTAAAACAAAGTTTTCTTCACAAATTCAGTGTAACACGGGTCAGTAACTGATATACAAATATGGTATGATATACAAATGGTCACTGGGAGGGGTGAGGTATTTATTAGACTGCTGCAGTATCCCTTTTCACCTGCAGTAAGTGAAGTTTTTGGCCTGTCAAATATGAATACGATATTTCGACATGCCTACAACTTCTATTTTTTTTTTTTTTTATATATATATATATATATACTTTATCAATCCCCCTGAGAGGAAATTAAATTTTTTCATTCTGTTATCAATTACACACAGGTCCGAAATACACGTATGCACAAACAGGACCAACACATGCACTAAGTGCAGAGATGTCAGAGTGAGGGTGCCATGGACAGGCGCCCTGAGCAGTTGGGGGGGGGGGGTTCGGTGCCTTGCTCAAGGGCACCTCGGCAGTGCCCAGGAAGTGAACTGGTACCTCTCCAACTACCAGTCCACGCTCCATACTTGGTCCGGATGGGGACTTGAACAGGCAACCCTCCAGTTCCCAACCCAAGTCTCTATGGACTGAGCTACTGAACTTGCTTACACAGAGCAACTACAGCAATAAAAAAAACAAAACAAAACAACAAAACAGTTGGCACAGTTGTTGGCAAAAATCCTGCAGTCATGGAGCAACATTATCATTCAGGAGTCGAGTTTCTGAAAATGTGGTGAATGTAAGTCCTAAATGAACTCTCTTTTAGCTCTGTTTTTGGTCTCTACCAACTCCTGAGGGAAATATCTGTCTCTCTAGTTGCTAAATGGTCCACTCTAGCCCCGTTCTCACTCAGCAGTACGGTACGGTACAATTCAATTCAATTTGGTGTGCTTTTTTTTCCGTTTCTACTGTTGTGGATGGTACCAATGGAACCGTTCCGTACCGTCCCCATTTTTGGTCCCCCCTCTGTTGGGGTACCTAGCACACGGATCTGGTACTAAACACTGCTATGAAGTGCCGTCGGACTTTAAACTACACTGGGCGACTGCCAGCAATGTTTGAACGTCGTTCCTGTTGACTCCGGCAACACTAAACCCCTGAGCTTACCTTAGAAGGACTAAATGCACAAACCTGCTATTTTTAAATATCCCATGGAGAGAGACTCTCACGGCAGCCTGTTTTATTTTGCTCTGAAGATGTCAGTGTGCAGCCTCATTCTGTGGATGATAAATGAGGTGCAGACTAATACAGGAGTGCTGGACGGAGCAGTGAGTGACAACAACCCTACCCATAGTTTGCAGTTGAAACGCTAGGGTCTAGGTACCATGTCTGAAGGGTTACTTTTGGTTCCAAAGGTACCATACCAAAAGTGTTAGATGGGCTTATGTTAACCAGCTAGTTGCTAACTGTGTCTGCCTGTTGTTTGGCACCTAGCAGGTCATGTACAGTGAGATTTTAGAGCTGTTTCACTGATAACATCTCCTACTGTGGCTGAAAACAATGCCACGAGAGCTCTGACAGTGAAAACTGTGAAGTAGCAGACCAGAGAGATAAACCATGATCTTTAACTTGATATAAATCGCTGAAGATATCACTTAGCATAGCATTTTAAACTTGGATTCACTGTGTCTACAGCATCTCAGTCAGTAGGAATGTGACACTCCTCTGTGCTGCAGCCACACCTTAGTGAAACACAAATATTTCCAGTTTACAAAATATTTTTTATTTCCTGCTGTCAGTTATGTGTCACCTTTATCAAACAGCAGCTCAAAAAGAACCCCCTCGGTTGTAGTGTGGGTACCAGCTCGGCTCTCTGGATGGATAACAGTATGTGTTGTTTGTAGAGTAAATCCAGAGTGCTGTCTCTACAAAACTTGTTCCCTGTGCCAATGAGGTCATGTTTTCAGCTTTGTTTGTCAAAGGGATATCTCAAAAACCTGTGAACAGCTTTCAGTGAATTCTGGTGAAAAGTTGGGCCATATGGGCTGGAGGAAAAGTGAGAAAAGTTTGTTCCTGCTATTTTCTCATGAACTAATAAAATCACTTGAAACACTTATGAAAAAGCATTGTGATACAAACATTTCATAAATATTGTCAAATTGTGAAGCCTTAGCAGAGTATTCACTCTTTAAATGCTCTTATAATTGTTGCGAGGACAGGCTTTTAGTAAATTTCCTTCACTGTACAGAGCTCAACAAAGTGCTCGGGGTATTTCCATCTGCTCATGTAGCCAAGCTCGGGGTTAGAGACGGGATTACAACCTTTGTAGTAAACTTTCTAAACTCTACCAGATAACATTTCCATTCCAGCACTCCCACACACTCACATCTGCTGCTCTCTCCGTTGTTTTCTATCAATGCGTGCTTTATGTCTCTGTGTTTTGTGTATTATTGCTATAGACTGTTGTTATTATTTTTATGGTGTATGTGTTGCTGCAAGCCAAATATTCTTTCATAGACATCAGAAGCTCTGAGCATAACATTTTACTGCATGATGTCCTTCTCTTTCTGTTCCTCATGTTCTTGTCTCTCTGCCTTGTGTTGTCAAATAAATATCCAAAATAAAATCTAAGTGTGTTGTCGGATGATTGTTATAGCTGTACTAGAATAAAAGGTTTTTTCATCTATATTATATTGAGCAAAAACAAGAACATTAAAAAAAAAAAACATCAGTGAGACGTATTTAAACAGTCCTCATGATGGAAATGTTCCTGTGTCTCTTGATTTGAATAGATCACACTGAACATACCATGTGATGTACAGCGATCTACAGATACAGTTGATCGTGGGAGTGCACCAGCTTATATAATGTTGTGCTCGCTCTGAGGGGAAAAGAAAGCTAACATATGCCTTATAATTACAAATTTATTATATTGATTAGAGTGGTCTGGAATGTTTGAAGGATTACTGCATAGAAGCTGTTTTGATGCACGAGCAGCATGTCGAATAAAATAAAAATTTTAAAGTCTCCTAAAGTGCTTTTAATGAGATCCTCTCAAGGTCTGAGCACATGTTCTGATCATTTCAATTTATTAATGTAAAACTATAAGGCGGTGGCGGAAAGTAACCAAACACATGTACTCAACTGTACTACTACAGTCTGACATTACATTATTTTCCATCTACTTCACTACATCCCAACGAGGAAATATTGTATGTTTCACTCCACTACATTTATTTGACTGATACAGTTACGAGGCACTTGTTATAATTAAAAAAAAACACATGATATGCTTACACCTAGTTGCATGCAAAGTATCAAGTTGGCTCCACACTGACAAACTACAACATTATAACGCTCTTACATGTATTCACTATTGATAGAAACAAAATAATGTCATTTTCTATGATGATAAAATACTTTGAAATGAGACATTGTGCATTATAGGTACTTCTACTTTTGATTATTTAAAAGGTATACTATGTGAAACTGAGAGTAAAAGCAAACCCCAGATTCACTCCTTTGGCATTTCGCCTTAATATATTTGCATTTTTTGCACAGTGTCTCTTGGATGACTGCTGCTTATGGACTGGTGCCTGGTCACTAACTTAAATAAAGCCCCGACCTCACCTGAGCGCTGTGGGGGGAACAGGCATGCAAACATCCAGAACACAGAAAAAAAAAAAAAAAGGGAAAATAACAGACAGAAGGCAGAGTCTCTGCAGATAAATACACCACCACACACTTTTAGTAGGTTATAAGTGACTACTGGGAGGGATTACTCCTGTATGAGGTCATACATTGTTTTTGGGAAAAACTTACAAAGTGTTAGCCTGGAAAACCAGACTCAAATCTAAAAAGACTTTGAGTCTGGCCCTCACCGATACACCCTTCCTACCCAAGGGGTGGCACTAACTGAGGCATTTCAAATGCTGCCGTACGCAATTGGATAGCACCATGGCCACTCAGAGCAAAAAACAAGGTGACGTATTCATTGCACTAAGCCCCATTGGTTTGCCAACCAGTGGGGCTAACTGATACATTATGCTTTTGCCGTATCCTGTCGGCAAAACAGCAAAAACGTCCTTCCTGGAAACGAAGGCTTCTAGGGCAGTCTTCTGTTCCTCTCCCAAGGAAAAAGATAAGTGTAGTTGGCTTAGCATTTCTTCCAAAGCTAAACTGAATGGACGCGGTCCTTCAGCAGCTGCCATCTTGGCTGTTTACTTTTCGACTCCTACGGCGCAGCGCTGTCTTCATCATGTTACGCCCGCCCAGAGCCCGCCTCTGTCAGGTAGATTGATCTTATTGGTCCGATTGGTGATTCAGCGGGCTCTGCTCATCGGGGCCAGATTCCCGTGCAGTGCAAATTCGAATTTGCTAGGGGCGGGGCATCTCGATTTCCAGGTTAGCAAAGTGTATCTTTACATACATTTTGCTAATAATACTTTTGTGCTTTTACTAGCCCTGCTTAAAATTGGCCAATTTCGATGTTAAATTCCGGAAAGCAGATTAAATAAGTGCACAGAATCTAATATTCATACAGATCAGACCAGGTTTATCAACAACAGATTCTCTTTTTTAAGCTCAGAAAAAATGTCAGCATTACACATTTGATAAATCATCAAGACAAGCCATTTCATGCCTTGATGCTGAAAAGGCTTTGGACCAGGTTGAGTGGAGGCATTTACTCAGAGTTCTGGAGAGGTTTGGGTTAGGGTTAGGGTGCTTCTTTTTTTTTTTTTTAAAGATTATTTTTTGGGCTTTTTTGCCTTTAATGTATAGGACAGAGTGAAATGGGGCGAGAGAGAGAGCGGGGGGTGACATGCAGTAAATGGTTGCAAGCCGGACTCGAACCTGCGACCACTGCATCGAGGCATCACCTCTGTACATGGGGCACCGGCACTATCCACTACGCTACCGACGCCCCTGGTCTTGGTGCTTCTTTCAGTCTCCGGGTGCACTTGATATTTTCTAATCCCGCTGCCTCGATCCTCACAAATCAGGATAAATTGTCCCCCCTTTCCTCTCAGCAGGGCTGAACCCTTTCGCTGCTTCTCTTTGCCTTGGCCATTGAGCCTCTGGCAATCAGCATAAAGGAGCACACACTTATCAAGCCTGTAACACTGGGTGGGGGGAGACCACATGATTTTACTTTATGTTGATGACATTGTGATCTTTGTATGTGACCCCGAACAATCTGTCCCCATCCAATCCAGCGACTCTTTTAGAGAAGACTCAGGTTACACCATAAACTGTCAGAAAAGTGACCTTATGTCACTTACAGCAAACCTGGATCCTCAATTTCTGAATACCACTGAATTAAGAATAGCCTCAGATTGTATGAAGTATTTGGGCATTAAATTATCCAAATGTCCCAGGACTCTTTTTAAATCAATTTCACTGAAAGGTTGAACAAGTTAAAAGAGAATATTGTTGCTGTTAAGATGGTTTCCCTGCCGAGATTTCTGTACTTATTTCAGAATATCCCTATTTTCATCCCTAGATTTTACTTTAAGTCAATTGACTCTATAGTTATGCCATTCATTTGGGGATATAAAGCACACAGAACCTCAAAAGGCCACCTTCAGAAACCCAGGGAATATGGTGGCCTGGGGTTACCATGTTTTTACCATCAGAGTCATGATATACTGGCAGTATGTATTTGAACGAGGAGAAAGATCTGACCTTTTCTCAGTGGCTGCCTGTTAAAAAAAATAAAAACTTGCCCTTAAGACTTTCTCTCTTGCTCTTCTTTTTCTCATTACCTACACCTCCTGCCACTTTCACAGTGAACCGCTTTACACTGTCAAATGCTCAGACAATCTGGCACCAAATTAGGAAATTCTGTGAGCTTCCAAAAACATCAATACACGCTCCAATTTGGCACAACCATGCATTCTCTTCATCTTTTTCAGATGTTGCCTTTAGAGAAAGGACCAAAAAAGGAATAGTCATTATAAAAAGATCTCTACACAAGCAGACATTTTCAACATCGTTTGATCAACTATTATCAAAACTCTCACTGTTCAAAACTAGATTCTTTAGAAATAATGCTTGACAAGACATTCTGTCCTTTGAATTCCCACCTGAAGACAATCCAATACTCAGATTTTTGCCCCAGAAGCTAAAAAACGTACTGCGTCTTTCCTGCAAATCTTTTCAAACAAATTAGGAGAACCCATGACTAAAATAAAACATTGAAACTAATAATGAATGAATAATGACATTTGGAACAAAGCACTAATAAGAACAAAACCTTGTTCTGTTAAATCTAGGCTACAACTGATCCATATCAAAGTTACACATAATCTACATGACTAAGGCTAGACTGCACACATTTTCCTTGAACTATCACCTTTATGCAATAGATGCAACAGATGCTGAGAGTATTTACACAATTTTTGGTGTCTTTTGTTTCAATATTATTCTAATGTCTTAAAGGTTACTTTAACTCCTGACTCGGTAACAGCTCTGCTTGGACATTCCACAACATTGGAAAAGCCGGACCATAACGCCCGCTCAGTCTTGGTTTATGGCATGTTAATTTCCAAGAGATGCATATAACTCTGGAAATCTGACTCCCCAGTTTGAAACCTGTTTGAGAGAACTTATAGTTGTCTTTCATGTAGAGAGGCTGAGATATGATTTGTCTTGTAATCTCTGGACATTCTACAGCACACTGAACCCAGTGCTACAGTACATAAAGGACCAACAGACCTACCCACCAGGTGTCAGGTGTTTCTCAAAGATAGCAGTGAAGATGTGTAAAAACTGTTGACAATACTGCCCTAATGTCATGGCTTGTCATAAAGTAACTACGGGCACTAAGCTTTCTTTTCTTCAGACAATAAGCCTGTGATCAGAAGCATGAGGTATAAACGTCCTTCTGAAGTAAAGAAAACATTGTCATTACCCTTCAGACAACATCTTCTTCACCCTCTCCTTCTCAGCCGTCAGCTGCACCTCGGCGCTCTTGCTGCGAAACAGCTTTTCCTCGCCCGGCCCATTGACTGTGAGCAGCGGTGGAGAATGGCGGTCCTCCGATAACTGCTGAAACAAAAGGGAGGAGAACAGAAACAGGACATTGCCTCTATTTTAAAGCTGAAATGAAATCAATAGCAGCCCTGTTAATGCAGCATTAGTTTCATTCTGTATTAGCACCTTTAGTGTAAGTGTTGAAAACGAGAAAGGAAAATATGTTTCTTGTAGTTGTTTGGGGTTATTGTGTAAATCCTAATTAACTACCCTGCAGTTTCCCAACAGCAGACCAGAGTCCTCTAATAGGAAGAGCCCATCATTTAGAGGACAAGAGCACTTAACAGGGTACAACTGGCACTTTTTGTCTGCACTACATTATTTTATTCAGAGTGGGTGACCTAAATGCAGCTATGGAAAGTAACTAAGTACATTTAATTAAGCACTGTTCTGAAGTACAATTCTGGGATTATACTTGAGTGCTACATTCTGAACACAGGATTTTTACTTGCAACAGATAATTCCTGCACTGTGGTATTACTACTTTTACTTAAAGGTCCAGTGTGTAGGATTTAGTGGCATCTAGTGGTGAGGTTGCAGAACTGAAATTTCTCCCGTGTGCCCAGCGTGTAGGAGAACTACTGTGGTTGACGCCAAAACGCAAATGGCCCTATCTAGAGCCAGTGTTTGATTTGGCAGTTATGGGCGAAACAACATGGTGGACTGCATGGAAGAGGACCCGCTCCTTAGATATAAACGGCTCATTCTAAGGTAACAAAAACACAACAATTCTTATTTTCAGGTGATTATACACAAAAAACATACTTATAAATATAATCCATTTGTTCCAATAGATGCCCCTTAATCCTACACACTGAACCTTTAAGTAACGGATTTCTTCCACCGCTGTTTAAACAAAATTAAAAATGTTCCAATATGCCGACATACCCTTTGACAAAAATTATTGATTGACTGCTGATACAAGATTAAGTACAGATAATTAGATTTTGGCCCAGAGGTTCAGGCCTGAGCTGGTGACAGGTCTATTACTATCTCTAAATCCAGACCTGTCATCAAAACAAAACAGGCGAGACACCGCAGCGGGACAGGACAGAGCTCAACCTGTCAGAGCCTGATATGTCCCATCTGGGCTCCTGTAAACAGGCTCCATGCAGAGTGAGCAGCCATGTGTGGAGCCCAGCTGCCTTCTCTTCACACAGCCTCAGAGATCTGATTGGACACTGATTCAACAGGAAATGACTGAAGTACAGTTCCTCGCTGCAAGCGTTCATCTGGTGTCTGTAAAAAATGTGCACATGCTGGTAATCCTGCTGTAATGTGTGTGTCTGTTGAGATATCACTGCACATCTGGCAACAGACTCACAGCATTGCAGGTTTCACTCAATACCAAAATACTAGTGTAATTATAGGTTCATTTTGGCACCTGACCTACATTATCAGTCTTAATCTTTTTACTAAAAGCTATTAGTTTTAGTTACAATTTGGTCATGTCATTGTAAACTTTATTAAAAGAAAAAAAAGATAAAAATATTATAAGAAAGATCTTCAAAGGTCATCTCAAAACAATCTCACCAAAAGCCCCATTTCCACAGAGCAGTATGGTACTGTACATTTCAGTTTGATACGCGTTTTTTTCCGTTTCCACTGTGAACAGTTGTGGATGGTACCAATGGAACCATTCCACACCGTCCCCATTTTTGGTCCCCCCTCTGTTGGGGTACCTAGCACACAGATCTGGTACTAAAAAGTGGAGCTGTGAACACTGCAGTCCGTTGATTGGTCAATAGCGGACGGTCACTCTGCTCAGGGCTGAGTTGTGGTTGGTTTTGAGGCTCATGTAACCACTGTTCATACCGTGGAGAGTTACATATATTAGTGGACTGTGACTATAAAAAGAAAGGATGTTTTGCTGCTTCTTGCAGCAGCTGGAGTCAGAGAAAAAAAATAACTTAATTCACTGGGCCGACTGTCGGCGACTTTTAAGTTGGAATGTTAACTTGCAATGTTACTCAATGAGGTGACGACCTGAATAAATCAGCACACCGCACACCATTTAACTTTAACAACTTTGACCATCACTTTAGTTTTTATTGTCTCTCTTGGGTGACAAACACTTTTAGTAATGAGTGGATCTTCAAGTGTTTACATATATTAATTTCGACCAGGCTATGTGAACTGCATATATCCCAATCCTCACTTGGAGAAAAAAAAAAAGCATTGTGGATCGTCGTTCCTGTGGGCTCCGACAACACTAAACCCCCGAGCTTGCCTTAGAAGGTCCAAATGCACAAACCAGCTATTTTTAAATATCCCATGGAGAGAGACTCTCACTGCAGCCTGTTTTATTTTGTTCTGAAAATGTCCGCTTGCAACCTCGTTCTGTGGATGATAAACGAGGTGCAGACTTCCATCTGTGTCACAGGTAATGAGGAAATACAGTGAGTGCTGGACGGATCAGTGAGTGACAATAACCCCGCTCACATTATAGTACTGTTTACAATGGAAACTCTAGGGTCTAGGTACCATGTCTGAAGGGTTACTTTTTGTTCCAAAACGTACCATATCCAAAGTATTTGGTGAAAACGGGGCTTAAATGTCAGTTGAGTGGCTGTTCTGTAGCTTTTATTCACATCACAGTCTTTCTCAGCAGATGTAGAATTGCAGATGTCCACATTTTCATTTCTATCTGAGCACTTCTTGTAAATCGTCATCCTGTTGGATACTAAATTTTATATTTTATAGCTGTATTTTACCAATTAAGATAATCTTGTTTCAGTTAATTCAGATTTTACAAGATGATGTTTCATTTTCATTCATGCCTTTTCTTGTCAAGTTGCACTTTTTATGAAACCATGAAACAATAGGTCAAGCATCCAGATACTGTAGTTTTGATTGAGCTGATTTTAACAACAGATTAACTTTATGATACATTTATTACTAATAATACAGCGATATACAGGGGCTCGAATGTAATGAGGTTTCTATCATTTGTTTTTTTGTTGGGAACTAAATAATCAGTGATCCATGTGACTGGTTTCATTTTTATTTGTTTAGATGCCAGTAAAACCAGAAGCACCATCATATCACTAATAATCCTTGTTTGCTGCCTGGTTACTACAGTTGGACATGAAGTTATTTGGGAACAGATGTAGTCAAAAGGTGATTTATGAGTGAAGTAGACAGCTCTACTTGCAACATAAAAGTCAGCAGTCTTTGCCTTTTCTCTCTTTTTTTCTTACCTCATTAAAAGTATACAGTGCAGTATAAAATACAGGTTAAATGAGAAGAGCCATTTATCGTCCTCTCGTGTCAAATGGAGACTTTGAGTATGACATTACAGCATGCAGATGGCTTGACTCCAGCCTGGCACAGTCAAGTCTGACCAATCTGCTTTGATATTTTCCTTCCCTGCTGCCCAGAAATGGGTTCAAGCTTCCTTTCACACAGTTTTGTGAACCATTTTCCTCAGTTTGAGGCTGTGGGCTATGATACTGAAAGAAAACACTGAAAGAAAGTCTCTTCTTTAAAAGCTTGCAGATGAATTAGCTTGTGCACATTTCTTTACCCCGTCCCCTTCTTTCTTCTTCTCTCTGCGTGGTAACCTAAACCTGAACCTGTAAACGACCAAGTGCCTCGATGCAGCATTAAAACCCTGCACTTATTGGAGAAAAATCTTGTATTATTAATCTGAGCGAGCCTGAGTGTATTCCCCTGAGGACGATGGTTTATTATCTATAGCTGAGCAGCTCTCTGTCTGACCCTATGGATGGATATGGAATAAAACAGAGCCGACTCAGAGCCGTGTCCAGAGGAAGGAGCTCGAAAACGTGAAAAATCAAAGCTGAGACAACTCCAGTCCGAACCCAAAGCCAACGGATCGGCTGTGCGTACCTCTGAATAATTTATGCTATGGATCATGTTTAAGTCATAAATGGTATTACAAATTTACAGCAGTTTTTCCGTATGTTGTTCACTAACAGGCTGAGTGGAAACAAGGCAGAGACACTAGAGCACAAGCCCGTGACCACGACTAATTAGGCAGAGTTCAAAGGAATTTTCACATTTAAAGGACAATTCTGCACACTGTCTGTTCCCAGGGGAGGTGCTCAGTCTGGATCTCCTCAATGCTGATGAAACAAATTCAGATGAACTTTGCTGCACGTTGCCTCATTTCGTGCATCTTCGATAAAATGAGCAGATCAAATTTTATGTTGCTGTTGCCGTCGTTAACAAAGCTTTTACTGTTTTGTAGCAAACGCAAGCTGTGCTTTGAAGCTAAATTTGCTCTGAAGTCAACTTTGATCAGACTCCAGATGAATTATTGAGCGTGATAGTCCGTGCAACGCTGAGACGCATGACTACGAACACCGCAGTTGCTCAGACAAAAGAAGATGGTTGTCTTTGTGTTGCTTTTTGATTGTGGGGTGGAGTGTGTGTGTGTGTGTGTGTGTTTTCACGCACCTGGGAGAGCTGAGAGATGAACATGTCCCATGATGCATCAGGGAGATGGAGAGGAAAGAGGCAGATAAGGAGAAACAGAAAAAATTGTTGTTAGATAATTAAAACCATAGCGTTATTTTGACCACACAGTGTTCCATCCTGTGCTCATGAAAGCTTCACCATTCACTGTTTTCCACTTTGTTTGTTTGATCTTTGTTTCTGCACAGGTACTGATTCATTTTAGATAGATAGAGATAGACAGACACGTGCAATAAGTTACATATAATAAAAGAGGTTTGTTTGGAGTGAACGGAAGAAGCAGAGGGTCCTCAGTAGGAGCAGTGACTGTAACTGAAGGCTGAACAAAAAAAACTAAGTGTATCAAAAGAGGAGGTCACAGTCCCGCCCACATTTTTTTTAAGTGACATGTGACCCCTGGGAAATGAGCGGTAAGCACTCAGCAACAACAATACAGATGCAGATTCAACAAATTCATGTTTTCCTCTTCGTTATTTTATCACCAACAATGTTACAATTAAAAAACCATAAAATCCAATAAAAACCATCCACATGGACACGATCTGCAAAATAATTATGCATGTGTGGAAATGTGTGTTGTATTTTAAACCCCAGAGCAGCAGCTAAAAAAACTTTTCAGGGGTCCCCGGAGGAGGGTCGCCTTGTAATCGATGGAAATCCCAGATACTTTAAATATTCAACAGCTTTCCTGAGAGCTTTCGTCATGACGTCTCTGCGCCACTGTTCGTCTTAAGTACATCTACACTGTTTACTTATTTATCCCAGCATCCGTCCATTTGCTCCCATGGCTTCAGAAAAGCTCCTGTTTCTACACCCCGTGTTTCACACACCTGATTTATTTATTCATGCGTCCATGCATCAGAGCGTACATGCTTGGGCTTCCCTTGAAGTACCTGTCCTCCCGACTACACAACACACACAGCCCAAAAGAGACACACACACACACACACACACACACACACACACACACACCTCTTTTGCGGGTTTTAATGCCAAGTCTGTGGTTTAAAATATTGATGACTGCCATTTCTCTTTGCCTCTCTGCCTCTGCATAGATACCATGCATGGGAGGAGATAGCCGAGGAGAAAAGCTCCAATCAGCAGGCGCAAACAAATGACAGCTGTTACCTGTCAGCGGAGAGAAACTGGCTCTGAGTCCTGCTGTGTTTACACTGTTGTTTGGATGATTTATGTGCAGTAATGTCAGTTCTTCTACAGCCCTCTTGACATTTATTTACTTCACTGTGTGGCTCAGTGGTCCCGACCTTTTTATTGTCTGACTAGCACCACAGCCCTGCATCTGAGCTCATTAACACCATACGTCGTCTTCTTAATGCATTTATTTGAACATACTCTAAACACAGTTAATCCTATTAATTGTAAAGATGGATGCTGTTACATTAATTTGTTCATACAAAACACAGTGATCCTGGAATTCTGAATGCTTGGGCTTTTGTTAAGTTTGCATTCGTAGGCTACTACTACCACTTAGACTGACAGAAGATGGACATTTCAGCTTTTTATCCATTACTAGTCCATACCCATTGGCAGCTTTGTCACCTTCTACCTATNGAAATTAGCTCTGTAGCGCCCCCATTTTGTTTGATGGGGTCAATAATGGAGGGGTCCCCTCAGATTATGTGTGGTTATATGCCTACAGAATTGTGTGGTGATCGGTGAAACCCTGGAGATGTTACACACCTTTATGTGATGAGCCACGCCCTCCGCAATATTCATTGCCTTATAGAAGCTCAGTTTTAGTAAGTTTTCCAACTTTTTCCAAGAGGGAACTTTAGATATTGGTCCCTACATCATGTTCACCGAGTTTCACACAGATCGGTCAAACTTCCTAGGAAGAGATCGATTTGAAGTGTTTTTCAAAAAATTCAAAATGGCGGAAAATCTATATAAGCGGAAGGTATGGGTTCTTGAGGCAAATTTGTTCCTCATGAGGAGAGACATCTCTGTGCAAAGTTTCATGTCCCTACGACGTATGGGGCATGAGATATGCCCATTCAAAGTTTGTAATTTCAATCTTTTGCTATAGCGCCCCCCTTTGGCCAACTGGTGTAATATTGCTTCATTCACATCCTCCCATGACCCTCTACCACTGTGCCAAATTTCACATGGATTGACCAAGTCAGTGAGGAGAAAAACGTGGAACAGACACACACACAGACAGAGTTTTCGTCATTATATAGTAAGATAGTAAGATGAAGCAATCTATTGAGGTTGATACCTCTTGGATGTCTGCAGAGTACATGCGACAGCCAGCAGTCAGTTAGCTTAACTTAGCATAAAGACTGGAAAAAGGGGGAAACAGCTCGCCTGGCTCTGTCCAGTGGTTACAAAATCAGCCTTCCAGCTCCTCTAAAGCTCACTAATTAACACGTTATATCTCGTTTAACAAAAACCCAAGCATATAAATGACTTGCAGTTTTACGGGGGACAAACTATTTCTCTTTTAGGACCAGTAACTTCCTGGAGTTTCCTCTGGTTGCCTGGAAACTGTTCTTGGCCAAGAAATAGTCTGACCCATAACCCTGTGTAAAACTGCCAGATATGATGGACTGATATGGGAACATATACTTTCCAGAAACAAACAAGCTTTATTTAGCTGCACAACACGTGACCTAAGTAGGGCCATGGTTAAGAGTGTCGATACTAAAACCCATAACAATGAAGCACCTTCTAAAAAATAAATATATTCCATAAATATTATTTCATGCCAGAAAATTTATTTTGCTTCTTTGCACTTGTCAGCTCCACGATGCTCTCTGTATTGCTCTGTTTATTATTCTTCATTTTTTATCTCACTGAACTTCACCATCTCCTCCTCCATCTTATCTCTGAGCTCTGCAAATAAGCCCGAAAGCTGCAGCTTTACCGCATGCAGATCCCCTGCTGCCATCCACATATCAGAGGCAGAATATGCCCAGAAAGCTCCGGGCTGCACAGATACAGCTCTGCAACACTGTAGATGGTCACTGACCAGGGCTTTTACTGACCAGCTGAATGTGATGCAAAACCAACTGATAAAGAAGAGGAAAATAAAACAAGATAAAATACCTCCAGTGCTGTAGAAACCAGCATTTTCTGTAGATTCACCAGTTTATCATGATGTAAGGTTTGCATGTATGTTTACTTCCAGGAATATCAAATTACCTCCCTCTTCTTCTTGCCTTTTTGACTAACATTTAGCAGCTAGAAACACTTTATGTTCCATTCACTAACATTTAAAGGAACAGTGTGTAAGATTTAGGAGGACTTAGTGGCAGCTAGCTGTGAGGACTGCAGACTGCAACCAGCTCCATCTCCCAGTTAGGATTTGTTCAATGTTCATTGTTCAGGAGGTTTTTACCAAGAGATGAATTATCTGTAGAAGTCTCTTCCTCTCTAAAACAAAAGGACCAGATGATTTAAATCAATAAGAAAAAAACTGAAAAAAGAGAGAAAAAAAAAGAAGCAGTTTCATGTTTACAATCAGTGTTTCTCCGACACCGTTCGACATCTCAAAGATGGGGCCACTAGCCCAGCACCTGCTAATCTGTGATCACCTTCTCTTCTCTGATTACTTTTATCATGTGCTAAATTAACTGCAGAGGTCTCCTTCTCTCCAAAACAACGGTCCCGATGATTTAAACCAACACTGAATAAAGCAGGATCATGTTACAAATCAGTGTTTTTCTGATGCTATTCAGCATGTCAAAGACAGGGCCGCTAGCCCAGCACCTGCTAATGTGTGTTCTCAGCTAACTTAAAGGTATAGTGCACCCAAAAATGAAAATTCACCCATTATCTACTCACCCATATGCCGATGGAGGCTCAGGTGAAGTTTTAGAGTCCTCACAACACTTGCGGAGATCCAAGGGGAGAGGGAACAGAAACACAGCTCCACCTAATGGAGGCTTACGGCGCCCCAGATTCAAACGTCCAAAAACACATAACTGAAACATAACTGAAACCACAAAATATCTCCATACTGCTTGTCCATAGTGATCCAAGTGTCCTGAAGCCCCGAACCTCTCTGTACACGGCGCTCACGTGTGTGCGTGAGACCAGTGAAAGCACGCGCGCACATGTGAACACGGTGTACAGAGAGGCAGTTAGAGCTACAGGCTACAATGAGGCTAAAAACAGAGTTCAAATGACGTTTTTCCAAACGACTTTTGATGTCGGGGCTTCAGGACACTTGGATCACTACAGACGAGCAGTATGGAGATATTTTGTGGTTTCAATTATGTGTTTTTGGACGCTTTAATCTGGGGCGCCCAGCCTGCATTAAGTGGAGTTGGGTTGCTACCCCCTCTCCCCTTGGATCTCCGCAAGTGTTGTGGAGGACTCTAAAACTTCACCTGAGCCTCCATCGGCATATAGGTGAGTGAATTTTCATTTTTGGGTGCACTATCCCTTTAAGATCCAGACGTTCAGGAGATTTTCACCGGTTGACGAATAATCCGCAGAGGTCTCTTCAAAACAAACAGACCCAGTGAATAAAAACGGTAAAAAACACTGAATAAAGCAGTTTCACGTAAAAAAAAAATAAAAAATCTAGATTTTTCTGATGCTTTCATCTGGGAGGGGCCTCTAACTAAGGTGACCAACGTAAAAACATGAACGGCCCGATCTAGAGCCAGTGTTTGGTTTGTCTGTTTTTGGCTACTGTAGAAACATGGCGGTGCAACATGACAAACTCTGTGGACGAGGACCTGCTCCCTATGTAGATATAAACGGCTAATTCTAAGATAACGAAAACACAAAAATTCTTATTTTCAGGTGATTATACACTAAAGAAAACATGCCTATTGAATCATATTGCATTTCTGCCAATCAATCCCCCTAAATGCTACACACTGGACCTTTAACTCAAGCATCGCTTTTACCTAAAACTCCAGTTTTGAAAAAGTTTTTGACCTTTAGTTTTGTTCTCCTCACCATAGGACCAGGGGTCTGTGAAAAGCTTTAAACAGGTTTCAGATGTTGGTGTAAAAAAAGCCTTAATGGAGCTCTTAACTGGCGAAACAGCCACACTGGAGCTGCCATCAATACTTGGCTCTAGTTCATACGTACAATAACCTTGTGTACTCACACTCTATAACAGCTTTGATTGGGTATTATTTCTATATTACGCAGGTTCAGGCAGTCAGCAGTGTGGTGTTTTACAACGTGCAGCGGTGAGTCAGAAGATGTGATAATAACCACAACACCACCTCTGTGTTTACCGCCTGACACAAAATCAATGACGGCTGTGTTTTCTAGAAATCAGCACAGGGTGCTTGCGACTAACCTTGCAGCTCCATCCGTGTGGTGTTTCTGTGTGTGTGTGTGTGTGTGTGTGTGTGTGTGTGTGTGTGTTTGTATGTGCTTGATTAATCGATTTAGCATGTGTGTATGCATGACCATGTGTCCCTCTGCTGTGTGTATTTTACCCAACAGACAAACAGGCCTCTGGTTGCCGTGGTAACAGGATGTAAAGCCTCCACTTACTGACCCTGACCTCTGACCTCTGTGTGTGCAGTTTGACTCCACATTTCAAATTGAGGGCATGAATTTTATGCTTCACTTCCTCACAGCGATTGACAAATGCCTTGTTGTGCTCTCCATTTTTATTCCTACATACCAATATTTTGCACGTGTACAACTGGCAGGAACTGAAATATCAACATGCAACACATGTGTGTGACTTGTGAGGCATCGCCAAACCAATTTCGCTAATGCAATTAAGTCTGGAACCTCCTGGCAGAGGTGGGAGTAAGTCACACATGTGCAAGTCTCAAGTCTCAAGCAAGTCACTACAGTTACTGTACTGTACAGTTAGAATCAAGCAGTTCAGGTTGAGTCCCTAAGTTCAAGTCGATCCATTAAGCTAATAAGTTAAAGCTAAAGAGACACATTTACATATGTTTCTTTGTGGTTTTGTAGTGATGGATGAAGTTGGATGTTGTGGTGGTCATGTCACTGATTTCTGAGCTGCAGATCTTGCATACCACTGTTCTCCTTTTACTACCG
The DNA here is from genome assembly GCF_006386435.1 of Epinephelus moara. Lineage (NCBI taxonomy): Eukaryota > Metazoa > Chordata > Actinopteri > Perciformes > Serranidae > Epinephelus > Epinephelus moara. The sequence goes on from NC_065515.1 coordinate 32,125,269, forward strand.
TCAATGGCAACATCATCCTTGAATCCAAATGTTATTATTTTTGGACAAGCTCACTCAATGATTGCTGCCTTGTGCGCTGGCCAATGCTGGTCTGCCACCTCCAAGTGGGTTGCCAGGTTTGCGCACATTGCACCAGAAATCCCTTTAACTTCTCAATATCTAGAAAAATGTAAATAGTTATCGAAAAAGTCAAGTCTTTGCAAGGGGCTTTATCAAGGGTGGCAGACAAAACTGCCTCTAGACACAACTGGTTAGATATGGAACCAATCAGAGCATCAAAACGTGGAGTAGCGCTGAGCAACAGACAAATGTAAACAGACTTCAGCATGTAGAGATGAGCTGTGATGATGTTGCTTGAATATATCTGTGAGTAAGAGTACAGCAACACTTGTTCACAGACACATTCATGCTGCACCATTTTCCATCAGACTTTGAAAATAGCACTTTAGAAGGAAGTGCAGCTGTAGCCATCTTGATTGAAAATACCTCAGCAGCACTCCTCTTTACTGAGCTAGATTTGTGCTGCTGTCATGCCCATAGTCTAAAAGTTAGAGATATTAGAGTGATCAAAAGGAAAGTAGCCATCTAATGTCAAATACACTCAGACTTTAGCAAACTTATCCCAGATCTGGAGTGTGAACATTAATCAAAGTATGAGAGCTTAAAATCAAATCTGCAGTTTAAAGGCATCAAAAGGACTTTTTCCACTTCAGGGTGAATCATGTTACAAAATGTATTTTGATTTAGAGGAGAGTGACAGTATTATCAGTATTAGTTTTGAGTTGTCTGACCCAAAATTCAAATCTATGACTCAGGGGTGGGGGTGGGGGTGGGGGGAGTCAGTACAGCATAGCAGTGCAATATTTTGCATGGTGATATTATATCGATACACAGATGCAGAAGTATCGATCTTTTATGATATACATTATTCATTTTTGCAAATACACATTTTGCAAGTACAACTTTTGGTACTAGAAAAATAAACGGAAGTTCTATTTCGGTCCACTAGATGGCGCTGATGTTTTCTTTTTCTGGTGAAGTCAGCAGAGGTTTCAGTCAGTTGCATTTGGCAGGAATTTCATCAAAACAAAGATGGACGCACTGGAGAAAGAAATCAGAAACGCAACGTTGGTGTTTAAATTAAATGTCTGGACTTTTTTAGAATTTCTTTAACATGGAAGAAAAGGAGGACTTGGGTATGACACATGCAATTGACAAGCAGTGTCATATGAGAATAAAATACTCCGAGAATAACACGAACATGACGGCTCACCTCACACTCCACTATCTAGATTTAGCATTAGCCGCTGACGGCCAAGCTAATGTTAAACCCACTCCCCCATAAAATCAACCAACACTGAAAACACTTCGCTTGACAAAACTACCATCCAACTCTGAGAGAGCGAAGAAAAAAACTCAGTCCATCACCTACTTCATGTGCAAAGATCTGCATCCATACAGCGTTGTTGAAAACAAAGGCTTTTGTTACATGCTAAAACCCCTGGAACCCAGGTATGTGACTCCGAAGTGAAGCACAAAGCTGAGGAATCTTTGAGTGCAGCAGGAATGGTGGCATTAACTTGTGACGCCTGGACTTCCAAGGTCAGTGGATTCATATGTGACTATAACAGCACATTATCTCACAGAGAACTGGTGACTGCTGTCTCACGTTCTCCAAACAAGAGCAGTACATGAAAGTCACACTGGAGCAAACATCCTGCAAAATACAGCACAAGAATGGGCGATTGGGGTTGTAACAGATGACACCTCTAACATGGGTGTTGCCATTCATTTAGCAGGATACCTGCATGTGAAGTGTTTTGCTCACATGTTTAATCTGGCCTCTCAGAGGGCGTTAAATCTTCCAACAGTTGAACATTTCTGGTGTTTGCAGTATTTGTGACAGAGTTGGTCAGTCTGTCTGCTTTGCATCACATTTTGCTGCAATAAAAATAATTAAAGTCAGATGAACACACTGGAAACTTTATCTGATGAGGTAAAATGATGTAAGTTTTCCTTTGGGGAAAAAAATTGCATTTTTTTTTTTTTTTTAAAGCAATAAATCACAATACTCATCATATTGTGATAATATCGTATAGTGAGTCCTCATGCAGAAGACACATGTTACATTATGTAAACAGGTGGAGGATGATTAAGAAAAAATTACTGAGCCAGTTGACCTGTGACCTACGAGTTTCACAGCTGCATCTGTGCAGCTCAGTTCAGCATCGACACTCAGAGAAAGCTGGTCCCCCCGCCCTGATGAAAACAATATCTAATACAACTTCACCATTAAATGTCAGCTACTTTGATGAAATATTGTTCAATTTGTGCACCACACTTCTTGTGCTGTTGACCTTCTTGGTATTGATGCTCTGTTTTGTTGTATCCAGCGTTGTTTTCTCTCTGTCCTCGCTGAATAAACAGACAAGACAAACCATCAGCTCTTATCTGAGTGTCTCGGAGCTGAGGTCGTGGCTGGCAGCGTGACTCTGCAGTCTCTCAGACCTGCTGAGTGGCTCTTTGTTAGGACTTCCACATAGTGCTAATACACACAAACACACACACTTTAGTCTGTTATGAACCCATGTCACTACAACAATCCAACACGCTAATACTTGGCAGAACTAACTAATAAACAAGACTAGCAGAGCAGCTCTGACGCCCCACTAAAGTTAGTTTCCTCCGTGTTTGTACAGTTGAAATCACAGCCGCCAAAACAGGGCGTGTGCTATTTTGGATGCTGCAAATGTCAGAAGAACTGCCCCAGAAAAAAATATAACTGTGTGTCTTGTGATCTACTTGTAATGTCACGGCATGTTTTGGGAGGGGGAAAAGCTCAGGGACAGAAAGTTTCCACTGCAGACAAACTTTCACTTTTCCCAACTGAACCTCAAGAGTTATCAAGTCCACCAAAAAAAAAATCACCGATGCTGGCAGGATAAAAGCTGGCCATTGTCCTTTCAGCAGCAGCCAGATTCCCTTCAATTATAGATGATTCAGCTCTCCACCCTTCCTCCATCCCCCCCCCATCTCCATTCTCCTGATCCCTCATTCTTCTTTCTTTCAGTCCCGGCCATTACTGCCCCTCCAAACACCTTCAGCGCCAGCGTCTCCTTCTGCCTCCCATCTCCATTTGTCATGCATGAAATCTTTTAATGGAGTTAACCAATGGGAGAATAATGGAGCGGCCAGATGGGGATACATCTAATCCCTCGTGATTCTGTATATGTTTAAAATAGAAACAAAGCCACTGAGTTCATTGAGATGTTACTGCGCCGCTCTGTCGTACGGGCATGGGGGTAACAGACACCATCATGTCCCTTTGAGGTCCTGAACCTGTTGTCCTTACTAGAGGCAATGTCCAGACTTTTCCCACATGTTTAAAAATACATTTCCTCTAAAGTCTGAACTGCAAACACTTGCACTGTAAGCTTCTCAGATTTTATTTACAGAATGAGACCACCGGTTTTTAAACCCTAACTAACTGTGGCAGCTCCCTTGGTGGACATTTTGCTCCTTATAATGGCCACACTGATAAAAAAAAATCCTATTTTTCTGACTCCTCATTACCCCAAATTCAGTAAGTTGGAATGAAACTATCCTCAATGCAGATAGGTTTGATTTTTTTTTTTTTATCTCTGCCATTTGAGAATACTTCCACCGTCCCAGTATAATAGAGGTGAATGAACCTTATTTGTGTCACTTAAAGCATCTCAAAACTCAATTTAAGAAACTCAACAGTAATGTGTCTCTTCAGAAACAACGTCCTGATTACTCAGACTAATCCTCCACCTCCCTGTGGTGGAAGTTTCATATTAGCAAATGGAAAAGCTTTCATGAGGTGATTTATTGTTATAATCTAAAATTACTAACAGATCACCATAGCAAAATGCATATATTACTATGTAAATGTTCCCTTATTATTCACTTGCTTTGGTGGATTAGGCCTTTGTCATATCTATCATGACGGCACAACTTTGGTTATTTGGAGTTTCTTCCTCTAATCAGCCAAAATAAGAAGGGAAATTTGTGTGGGCAGACACACACACAAGCTTTAAGAAAGTAGAGCAGTGCTTTACCTCTGGAGCTGCAATGTTGAGAGCAGGGTTAGCCAGTTCAAACCTCTCCTGAGATTTCTCTCTGGCCAGGCGGGCCGCCTCCTTCACCTCCTTAAACTGCTCTGCAAACTGCAGGTGGAGACACAAGACAGAGGTTACACTCTGCTGAGAGATAACTGGAAAACTCAAAACGCACCACACCTACATCATCACTGTCTTAAAGCTTCCAAAGCTACCTTTGACACTTTTTTTATACTGTAATTTCAATGTAGTAATCTAAGCATATTTTACACTCACTTTTGATGGCAGTTTAAAGGGACAGTTCACTCCAAAATCAACAATACATGTTTTCCTGTTTCCTGTAGTGCTATTTATCAGTCCAGATGGTTTGGTGTGAGTTGCCAGGTGTTGGAGATATCAGCTGTAGAGATGTCTGCCTTCTCTCTAATATAATTGAACTAGATACCACTCAGCTTGCGGTGCTCAAAGTGCCAACAAAATTCTAAATAAATAAAAATACATTTGAAAAACTAAACAGCAATGTCTCTTTCCAGAAATCATGACCGGGTTTGAAAAATAATCCACAGACCTTGTTGTGAGCAGTTTCATGAAGGAACTATTTTTCTCATAGTAAATCACACCAGCCAACCATATCACCACGCAGATGGAAGCATACATCCACCCATGGACGAGAAGATCATGGTCGTGACACGGCAGGATGTAAACATTAATGGCCTCCTCCTCGGCTGAGCTGTAACGTACATGGGGTAGAGCACTAGAGCAAGAAAATGCAGGTAATATAGATAAGGTGCAGGTGATGAACAGCAGGTGTGTGACGGGGTAAGCAAACAGTATTTTGACCGTGAAGAGTGGCAGCATGAAGAGTTTGTAGCATGGAGACTAAAACTGATGAATGACACTTAACTACTGAATGGACACTAACCTGTGGTTGACTCAGAAACTGTTAAGTGGAAACCTACCTGAGATTAACACACAATGTTTACCTGTGAGAGTTGAGCACGTTTTAAACAAATAGGTCATTGCATTCAAAGAATCCTGATGATGAAGTGGACATTGGTTTATTATCGTTTCCCAGAACACGCGTCCGAAAAGTTCTCCCCGTTTTTTTTATTGAAAGACTACAATATGTTTGGCGGGTGTAGTTCGGTAGAAAGAAAATAGTTCCTTCATGAATCTGCTCACAACAAGGTCTGTGGATTATCTTGAGTAACCCATCTAGCTATCTAGTTCCATTTAATTACGAGAGAAGGCAGACATCTCTACAGCCGATATGGCCAACACTCGACAACTCACACTAAAACAACCTAGACTGGTAAATAGCACTACAGGTAAGAGGAAAGATATGCATTTTGATTTGGGGTATTCCTTTAATTTAATGAACAAAAATAAATCAATTTAATGTGTGTGACAGATTGATCATTTTGTGTTTACGTGTAAATACAATCCAGCTGCGTCAGACACTGACAGAGTAAAAGCTGTGTTAATATGAATTAAATATGGTGGAAAAATGACTCATTGATCATCACATCATTGTCCTCTCCTGCTCCAATGCCCCTCTTCCTACCCCTCATCCTCTGTGTGTAATATCTAATAAATAAAACTATTTCAAGTATTTTGTTTGAATGTTGCCGAAGTGTGTGTGTGTACGGTATGTGTGTGTGGGCGGTGTTAACCTGCTGCAGCTGTTGCTCTGTGGAGAAGCCCAGGCCGTAGACGGTGTTGGCCCGGCTGTCTGCCCACTGGCCAAACTTCTGGGAGGTTTTGGTGAAGGTCATGTTGGGGGTGATGGTGCTGTTGATGATGGCCTGACACCACAGGGGAAAGAAGCAGTAGTAAATAACATGAACAAAAAAAATAAGATAAATGGTCCCAGTGGGAAAAGTGAACATTTTTTGATAAATAACATGATCTTAAACAGAAATTCAGGATATATATAAAAGCAGAGCGAGAACAGAGAGGGATGTGAAACATGTTGTGTTGAATATGCACACTGGAAGGTGTTCAGCCAAAATCTATAAGGGATCAACCCCAACATAAATCTCAAATACAGAAATAATTTATTTCCTTGTATGATTTATATTTTAGACATTTATTATAAAAACAAACTCATTGTTCACTGGAACACATTTATTATTCATTATTTTGTATTATGTCTTAATGTTTGTGTGATTTCTTTGAAATCAAACTGTTATATTTTCTTCAGCACTGTTTACATCCGTGTTTTCATCTCACACATTTCTTCAGGATTTGATTTTTCTAAGTAAAACCACTTCTACAGTAGCTGGGATGAAGTTGAAGTTTTCAATGTCAAGGTCATGGTCAAGGTCAAGGTAAACTTTTTTGCCCACAAGGGAAATTTGGCTTGGGCTTCCACCCCTGCTGCAGCCACAAAAAACATATACACAGAACAGTGACTGAAATATACAAAAGACATGGGCGGGACCCAACAGTACCAGTGCGTCAATAGTGATCCTATCTTGTACATTCGATCTATTTCAATGCCTCATTTAACAGTATAATTGACACAGGGACAAAGGAGTTTTTAAATCTGTTCAAATTACACCTGGGTAACCTGTACCTCCTACCAGAAGGCATTAGTACATACTCATCATGTAATACGTGGGCTGCATCACTAACTACCTTATAAGCCTGTCTTAGAGAAGCCTGTTCATAGATGACTGCAGAGAGGGAATTTAACAAAACATGCAGAAACCAAATCACTTCCCTGCCCCCCCACATACAAACCAAAAGAGGACCTAACTCAAAAAGAGGTGGGTAGTAATCAAAAAAAAAATATATATATAATACAAAAAAAAAAAAACTCCCGACAGGGGGTTCTATTCCCCTGAAGGGAGCTGTTTTCCCAGTATTCACCAGCTCATTATACATTATCCCGCTTATTACACGGCTAATTATCAGTTAAATAAATAATTTGAGACAGAATATTGATTAATTATACGATTTTTATTGATTTATAAATAAAATCGGGAGGAGAGAAAAAAAACTGCCGGCAACGGCTGAAACTGCGCTACAATAGCTACAGGGAATCAAGAGAAAATGAAAAGCAGCATCCCTAGCTGGGCTACATAGCAACGGTCATTACACAGTAATATCAGACCTCTGAATGCAGCGACTGACCAATCAGAATACAGCATTTAATAGAGTCGTGTAATAAATACAACATAATCCTGTCTTAATCAGAGGACTACTGGTGTATCAATCTGGTATCCTTTTTATAACAAATCTAATAGAGATGTTGGTAAAGTATCAGTATACATCAAGTAGGGCTGCCAAATCATTGAAAAGGTGTTGTATTAGTTTCTTAGAGTATATGTGATCTTTTCAAGTGGAATGCAGCTGTTCATTTCCGAAAACCACCTGGCTATGGGAAGATGGGAATCAAAGCTATTTCCAAAAACCTCTTTTGGAAGTTCCGTAAAAAAGCACTAATGGTTGTAAAGTTCCCCAGTAGGCAGATTTGTGGTACCAATGGGAAAGCAAATCCTACAAGTTTTGTCATGACTTCACTCAATTTGTGCCAAAATGTATAGAGCTTTGTACATGACCAGGTGCAAATCAGAAACGAGCCCTCCTCTATACCACATCAAAAACATCTGTCTAGTGTTGCACGGTATACTGGTACTAAAATAGTACCGCAGTACTAGAGTATTCCAAACGGTACTATACTGCATTTGGAAAATACTGGTACTTTTTAAATTGATTCAATTCATTAATTTATTTAATTCATTTATGCACACAAACGCCTTCCTTGTTCCTATTGGAGCACATATTGCGCAAGTGGTGTGTATGACAACACCTGTATCAACATTCGCAGCTGGCGCACGTGAAAAAAGACAAGAGAAAGTCTGCCTCGCAAAGGGAGACAACACGAGACAACACAAACTTGGTGAAACATTTGAGCAACCAAACCGTGACGTCCGTATCGAGATACTTACCGAACCATAATTTTTTGGTACTGTTACACCTCTACTATTTATTGTTCTAAAGGTTTGTATCCAAAAGGACTTTTCCTTAAGAAAAGTACCGAAGAGTAGGTTTGTATCCAAAAGGACTTTTCCTTAAGAAAAGTACCGAAGAGTATCGAAAAGTATCGAAATTCCTATTGGTATCGGTACCGAAACAAAGATTTTGGTATCGTGACACTACACTACATCTGTCTGATAACTCAGGTTTATATTGTTTTTTTATTATATTCACCGAGTTGGTGAAGAGTTGGATGTAATTGCATGCATTTATCATGTGCTTAAAAAGCCTGTTTTTTTTTTGTTTGTTTTTTAAAAGGTCATTTTTAAGGAGAAAGAATTCAGAATATCCAGAATCAACAAGAACATTCATAATGTATGTCACCTTTAAATGCCAAATACATTGCAGCTCATTGTTATTTTTTTCTTATGCATGTACTTGACTGGCAAATATGCTGATTTCCATCTTTTTATCGAGAAGCCAACTCTTCACTGTGCAGCAGCGGATTACAGTAAACAGGCTGGTGACTGCTTTGAGGTCTGTGGTTTTCATTAGGATCAGTAGCAGCAGTAAATAACACAGCAACATTAATCCAACTGTAACACTTAGATTATATTGTCGTCCAAATCTGCAGTTGTTTAACTAACAATTAAAAAAAAAAAAACCCTATGGAGGTTGACTGTAGATGTGTGCGTGCAAATAAAGATATCCAACAGCTCAGGCCAGAAAAAGAGCTAAGTGAAAAAGCTTGTTGTGGTGTGCGATGATCTGTTCAGAAATACTCCTGAGTGAACAGTCTGATGAGGTGGATTTGTTGCCAAATGTAGATTTCTTTGGTCTCCTCTCCAAAAGCCTCAAGTCTCCGGGCGCTATATTGGCACAACTGGGTGATAACTACAAAGAGTTTTCATTTAGGTGCTAACGAGATACGCTGTCAGAGTTGGAACTCCCAGGTACTTTACTGTGCTTGTGGATGCCGTATTACCGCTGTGGGTGTGTTATAAATATTCTGCTGACAATGTGCAGCTTCGACTAATGCATTCCCACCCGTAACAGCCACAACCAAATGGAAAACAGATTTATTTCTCTTTATTTGAAGAATCTCAGGATAGGGTGCGCAGAGGAAGCTAAATAAAAAGCAAGCCAGTGAGATATGATACTGCACAAATGATGAGTTGTTACATTAATACACTAATAATACAAGAAATATAATAATATGAGGAAAATGCTATTAACTAACTGCTGAGTGCGACAAGCTGCAGCATGTTACTTCAAAAATAATGGGCTCAGTGAAAGCTTAATTTGATATTTCATGCTGCATCTCATGCTGGCTTTCTTTGGCAGAAATACTACAATCAATAAAAACTAGAATTACTATCTTGCAGTTGTCTATCTCTGTGAACCCGTCAAGTTGCAGTTACAGTCTACATCATGCATACATACGTCTGTCCAGACTCATATGAAGCCATGACAGCTGACAATGCTTCAAATATGGATGTTGCTGCAAAGAAGCTTCATATTCTAAAACATGGACGCTTCAGACACATCTTCAACCCAACAGCACAGAAGATCTACAATCAGTTTTACGATCAACACCCAAGATTAGTGTCAGCAATTCAGTATCTGACCAAATGTCTCCCCTTCTGTACAACTTTAAATAAGGGCCAGAAAAGTGTTTTTGCAGAACATTATGATGTCACAGTGAAGTTGACCTTTGACCTTTTGGATATAAAATGTCATCACTTCATCATTTTAGTCGATTAAACATTTGTGTGAAATTTTGTCATAATTAGCGTAAAAATTCTTGACTAGCGGCCACAAACATGTTTTATGAGGTCACAGTGACCTTGACCTTTGACCACCAACTTCTAATTAGTTTATCTTTGGGTCAAAGTGGACGTTTGTGCCAAATTTGAGGGATTAAGATATCGCATTCACTATGAGACAGATCCAAGGTCATAGTGATCTTGACCTTTGACCACCAAACTCGAATCAATTAATTGTTGAGTCCACATGGATGTTTGTGCTAAATTTGAAAGAATTCCCTTAAGGTGTTCATGAATTGTTGCGTTCACAACAATGAGATGTACTAGGTCACAGTGACCCTGACCGTTGTCAGCAAAGCACCCCAGACGACCCTCCCCCTAGCAACGCTAGGCGTTCCCTGGCCAGATGAGATGTGTAATCCCTCTAGTGTGTTCTGGGTCTGCCCCTGGGCCTCCTACCAGTGGGATGTGCCCGGATCCCCTCCAGCTAGAGGTGCCCAGGAAGCATTCTGATCAGATGCCCGAACCACCTCAATTGACCCCTTTCGACACGAAGGAGCAGCAGCTCTACTCCGAGCTCCCTCAAGATGTCCGAGCTCCTCACCCTATCTCTAAGGATGAGCCCAGCCACCCCAGAGAGGACACTCATTTCACCGCTTGTATTCGCAATCTCATTCTTTCGGTCACTACCCAGAGCTCATGACCATAGGTGAGGGCTGGGACGTAGATGGACCAGTCAATCAAAAGCTTCGCCTTCTGGCTCAGCTCTCTCTTCATCAGTGCAGAAGCCCTACCCTCACTCGTGAACAAGACCCCGAGATACTTGAACTCCCTGGCTTTGACCTATGACCACCTAAATCTAATTGATTTATAGTTGAGTCCATGTGGATGTTTGTGCCAATTTTGACTAAATTCCCTCAAGGTGTTCTTGAGAATGAGACAGATGTACGGGACATACGGACAACCTGAATACATAATGCCGCCTGTGTCAATAAGTCTGTAGAATACAGTCAGTGCTGTGATTTATTAATCACTGTCTTAACATTTCCCTCTTCTTTTTTTTTAAAGATTATTTTTGTGGGCTTTGCCTTTAATGGACAGTATGTGAAATGGGGAGACAGAGAGAGAGAGAGTGGGGACTGACACGCAGCAAAGGGTCGCAGGCCGGACTCGAACCCGTGACCGCTGTAGCGAGGAAACGCCTCTGCACATGGGGCGCCGGCACCACCCTCCATGCTACCGACGCCCCAACATTTCCCTCTTCAAAGAATCTTAGTAGAACTATGTGTCTCGACCTGATAACAATATGTGTGATGTGAACCTATGACAAAGCGTTAACGCGTGCATCTGTACAGACATATGTGTGGAGGGCCCCCACCTTCGTTCCGCCCACGCTAATGATGCGGTAGACGCTGCGGCTGGCATCGTAGAAGAAGGACACGGTGACGGCATGTTTGCTGGCCGGCAGCCAGTTGCGTTTGGTGGCCGGGTCGATCTGGAAGACATGAGCTCTGGCGCTGAAGATGGGCTGCTCCCTTTAAAACACACAGCAAAAAAACAGTTAATGTCACGGGAGATTTAATGTCACATTTAATTAAAAACATTACTGAATATATGGAGGCGGCTCCCACCGCCCTGCTGTTAAGTCACCATGTTTTCAAAGAGGACCTTTCTCTCTGTAGAAGAAGAGGGGTTTCTGTTATATAAAGCTGTGACTGTTTACAGCACTCATGTGTGTTTGGTACAGTGTTAGCTAGATTCTTTGCAATATTAACATCACTTTATTAAATTTGCATAAGTGGAGTAGATAGTGTTCAGTATCCTGACTCCTGCCCTCCTTGCACTCTGTATGTATGGATAACATCAAACCACATGCTAATGCACAGACAAACATACAGATGCTGTATGAACATTCAGTTTCATATACTGACAAACAACCATTCAAATCCATTTATGACCACAGGTTTTCGAGAATGGGCTGTTTTGTAACCCTGCAGTCTTTAACCTGTGTTTTTTTAATTACTTGTTTATGTAACATGTTTATGGGTATGAGTATGGCATGTCATCAATTTTCTATTTTTGGACAAGCCAGAGAGCAAGACAACATCAGGCTTTTTCCATGTTGTATTTCTTTATTTCATTTTATCTTGATTGCATTGTATTGTTTTCCATTAGCTTATGCTGTTATTGTCCCATGAGCACCACCTGGCATTCGTGCAGTAGTAATCTCCCAGCTGAGGATGTCTCTATGAAAATAACTTAAATTCCTGTTTTCATGACAGTTTCAGAAGCTAATTTCTTCCTTTATTTTAAAGTGAAAACAAAAATTAAAAAAAAAAAAAAAATGTTTTATGTTTTTCAATTAGGCTTAAAAAAGAGAAAAGCCATGGTTGTTTTTTTCATGGCAAGAATAATTTACCAGTAAGAAGACCAGTTTTTATATATAATAGAATTATGCAAACAGAAAAAAAATGAAAACAAAATGATCACGAGTTTAAGCTTTGAGAACAAACTTCTTGGAGAGCACCTAATTTGTTTAAACGCTGTGCTGTTGATCATTTTGTAACAGCAGGTGTCACCTTTTTAAAGGAGGCATATAAATCTCTTTTTCCCCTGAACTCTTCATTTGTCACTCAGCTCTATCACAATCTGTGAGGGGAGCCTGAGGTCGAGTGTTACATGCCCGACATTTAAGAGGCATAAATCTGCCTGCAAGTGACACTCGTCACTGAGCCAGTTTATCTGTGGAGAAACTCACCTCAGGGGCTCCGAAGATAAAGATGAGCGAGCAGACTGTCACTCCAAGTCTAATGCAAACTCTATCCATCTGTAGCAAACACTGATCCGAGACAGTTGGTTTAGACTACAAAATAACATATTTATTTTTTACCTCTGCTTAAACTAACTTTACTGTCAGTTAAACTTTATGATCTCACATTTTAACAACACAAGTGGATGGAAATCTGTTTGTGGGGCTCAAAGAAGAGAATTCAAAAAACAGCTTTTGAAAGACACTTCTCAAGATATAATGCCACAGTTTTTCCCAGTTTTATAATAATTCAGCACATACGACTTTTTATTGCCAGGATAAGATTACTCATTCACTCATTTTCCGTAACCGCTTATCCTGTTTGGGGGCTGGAGCCTATCCCAGCTGACATTGGGCGAGAGGTGGGGTACACCCTGGACAACCATTCACACTCATATTCACACCTACGGCCAATTTAGAGTCACCAATTAACCTGCATGTCTCTGGACTGTGGGAGGAAGCCGGAGTACCCAGAGAAAACCCACGCTGACACGCTGAGAGCATGCAGACTCTGCGGGTTCGAACCAGGAAACCTCTTGATGTGAGGTGACAATGATAACCCGAGCATAAGATTAAAGAACTAAAAAACTCTTCAAAGCAAATTTGTGGATAATCCTGAATTACTGGGACATGCAGATATGTACATTTCAGTGCTCTGATCACCACAACTTCAATTCATCTACTTTTTTTTTTTAGGGTTTTGTCATGAAACATTGACAAATAAAACCAAACCTCAGGTAGACAAACAGCTTTTGTGGTGTGTTGTGACACCGAAATTCAATTTTTGAGCCTGTTTAAGGTCCTCAGCTAAAACTAAAAAATGAACTAAACTGAAAAACTAATTAATAATTTTTGTGTTCTGAAGTTTCAGCACTCCATGTCAAACCCAGACAAAAAAAAGGAATACTCGCTTGGCATAACATGAGCATGCAGATGCAGATATCAGGTTTGTTACAGAAAAACTGAGTTTCTGTAACGTTCTACTGTGACCAACATTAGAGAGCAGACTCAGAAACGAGTGTGCACATTATTTCATCCCCAAAGTGGATTCTGTAGCGTTCAGAATTTGTTTTGTGCTCTCTCAGATACCCCATATACTGTTTGCTGTGTTCATTTTATTTACAGTATGTAAAGTAATATACTACCTGTAAGTATCTTTTTGGATGGCATCATTATTCGGAAAAAGACTCATTTCACTTAACCAGCTCTCAAGTGCTTGTTTATCACAGAAATATGCCAACAGTGATAAAAATGTATCCCCTGTTCTCCTTATGAGTTATGCAATACTTGAAAATGGAAATATCACACACAGGAAATCTTCATTAGTATACTAATCAAAGCCAAAAGGCTAAAACATCTGTACCCATCATTAAAATTATCTGAACATCATTATCATCTTGTTCATCTGAGCACAAACCATTGACTTGTTTGGCGCTTTGGGGACCCCGCTCTCCCACTGAGCGTGGTGAACAAAGCTATAAATAGGGGCAAAAATACCACTAATTTCCGAATGTGATTGTGTTTTTCAGCAACCTCGAGGTCATTGATGTTCTCCTGGTGTAATGAGGCTATTTGTGCAAATGAAGCTGAGGATTTGCTAACCGCTAGCAGTCCAATTAGCCATCCTGCTCCCTTTGAAGAACCACGCACTCACTGTAGGCACTAAAAGTGGATACGGCACGCAGGACAATGAGGGACTATGCGGGCACTTTGGTGAATTCATGCAACATTACACAGCTAATAGAGTTTGCATAATGTTAACGTATGCAATGAGCCATTCCCATTGCGAGTCAATTATATGCTGACATTAATGAGGATAATGTGCGCGGGGAGGAGGCTCTGTTCTTTGTCTAAGCAAGAGAAACAACCATTTATATAGGTCAGCAGCACTGGCTATATGAAGCATTGTTCCCACTGGGTTTGGCTGGAATTACTGTACATTTGCATACAAACAATAGTCGGTATTGTTTCAACACAGATTACTGGAGCTACAATTGACAATAGACAATCGCAGCGCAGCCAAGAAAGCAGATTTTAGGTGTCAGTCAGGTTCAGGATAGCAGAGGCTCGAGATGCAATACATATCATTGATAGATGATATAAACATGGGTCTATGATAACTGAACAACATGGAGTCACTGGAAAAAAGTGACAGACATGAAGAGCAAACTACTGAGTCTCTAAGTTGTGATACACTTAGCTCTCAGGATCTGACGTATTGGTTTTCTCACAAGAGTTAGACTGAGGTTTGGTTGCTGCCACATGTACAGGATTTCTATATGATAGTTGGTTGAGGACTTGAGGAAACAGGAAGCATGAGGTTTGATTTTTATGGGGGTTTTTTTTAGGTAAAGTTTAATCAATGCACACAAGAATTCATTTATAATATAAAATGTTATATAAAAAAGATCCGATACTGTACATATTGCACATTATCTACATGCAACCCAACTGATACCCACTGTTTACCTGTCAATATTGCAACACTTTTGTTTTTACTCCCGTTTTTCCCATGTTTAAGTTAAAGATCCAGGATTATTTTTCTCTAAAATTCTGGTCACAAATTTGTCAGAATCCATGTCAGTGAGCACTTTTCCTCTTCCAAGATAATCCATCCACCTGACAGGTATGACATATCAAGATGCTGATTAAACAGCATCATTACCACACAGGTGTGTTGAGATAGTCTCAATAAAATGCCATTGATACTTTTGAAATTGGTGCTACATGATCAGAGAAAACAGAGGAAAAAGCCTGTGCACTGCCCCTCACCGGATCAACGAATGGTCCCGCTGGAGGGTGATGTAATGCAAGCTTGTCCGTTTTGATACAGGAAACAAAATGGCGTCCGATGCATAACAAACTATCTCAAATTACAGTTAAACAGTAAGTTAAAAAAAGTTTCTGAAAACATTTGATGTGAGAAATAGGCAATACAGTAACAGGAGCTTGGTTCTTATTTGATCAGCGATCTCAGATTTTTCCAATATGTGAAACAGCATCTCATATTACAGCCAAACAGTGCACTAAAATGTGTTTTCGATACATCTTAGGTTTGAAATAGGCAATACAGTAACAGAGGTGGTTTCTGTTTGATCAGCACTGTTGAGTTTTACAGTTTGATCTGAGTTTGGTTTGGCGAGAGAGGAGTGATCTCTTGCTTTCCCGAGATCTGCTTCTACACTGTTTGTGTCCGTGGTGGCGAGCATTCAAAAATGCAGAAGTGCAACCTGTAGTTTGAGCAACAGCCTTGAGTCAGCAGATTTGAGCTGAGAAATGAGCAGGGAGATATCGTCACTGGTAAAATGGAGACATTTACCACAGTTCATTTACACATACCTACATTGTTCTGAAACAAAGATGGATGATAAATCAGCAAAGTATCTCTTTAATGATCTTGTTAGCATCTAACTAGCTTAGATAGCTTGGATTGTTGTGTCTTTGACTGCATTTAGCCTGATCCTTCGTCACTGGGCATCAGCCTGATGAGTTCAGTGCTGCAAACTGTTTTACAAGACAGCTACTTGTTGCTTTAAAAGGTGCATTAAGCCATGTGAGCTTATTCCATGGACATTTGATGTGTTTAGAATGAATGGTGCAATTATTAACATTAATAATGGATGCTATTCACTTAATGGGACACTTAATGGAAAGAAGCCAATAATGTTTTTATTTATACCCAGGCTTTTATCTCTATAACAAATTAAAATATCTGCTAATAAAAAGACTGACAAGATCAGCAACTATCCCAGCTATCAACAGGGAGGTGTTCAGTGCTGACTCTCCCCAAGCTGTTCTTTCAAATATTAATGATGCTGCAATTAACGTCCTGCTGTTGGAATACAACTGTTACTATGATAGCAGGGAACCAAACAGCTGTACGTCCTGTTTGGGTAAATCTTAGAACACAGTATGTAATATCTTTATTTTACTGCTTGTTTAATTTGCTTTATGATTGCACTGTTTGGACTGTAGTTTTCATGTCACTGCCAGAGACCAGAAAAATGATGAAAAGTGATAAATGTTTTCATATTAAGCATACACCAACTGTACAAACTTGTGGCAAAATGCTTTGGATTGCAACTTATGCATTTGTCCACTATAGAAAATGTTGTCACGGCAAAACGGCAAGTAATGAAGTTGCAGGAGATTTAAAAATCACTAATTTAGCGACTGTAGGAACAAAATCTCAATACTCTGAAGATCAATACCATATATAGACATGTAGTTTAGAGAGTATGCTGCTGGCCTTGTGTGCTTTTATCTGTGTATGAGAGATTGCTGCTCTCACAGAAGTTATCAGTAAACCAGAGGCCTCGCTTTTGCTCTCCCTCTTCTTACTTTTAGTTATATTATGTGTCCGAATCTGTTTCTTTGTCAGACCTACGGAGGACCTCTGTCAGAGCTCTGACCTTTCAGCTGAAATAATATTGACTTTGTTATAACTCTCATTATTCTGTTTTACCACTTTATTACATAACACGAAAGGCAACTTGATCGTTTCATGCTTTATTTGTTCACTTCTGCCACCGCAGCAACAATGTATGCAACAGAACATCACTTGGCCAGAATTTTTTATTTATTTTTTTTGGCACTCACAAAAAAAAAAAAAAAAGCCACCCAGATTATTCCAGCATGTAACCTCAATTAACCGCGCCTGGGAACCAGACAAATCTGCAAGCTCATGTTGGAATTTGCATTTGTGCAATTATGCCCCCAAGAAATCTTGAGAAAAGTTCAGTCTGCTTTCTGACAAAGACAATAACCTAACGCTGTTACAGACAGGGCATCTGTAGGGCACTGTCAATGTTGCTTCCAAGCGTTCAATTACTGCGTCAGATTTTTCCAGCTTGAGCATATTAGTGTATGAGTTATCATCTCTATCACCTTTAACAGCCGCTGTTCAATTGCCCTTGAGCAAGGCCATTTTGGCGACAATTTATCAAGTGAAACATGAATAACAGGAAAGAGACTGAGGAGAAGTGGCCATTTTTCTGACACTCTAAGACAGGGGGAAAAATGCTCAGCTTTCAAAGCTTCTCAGGTGGGACAGTTTGGTCTGAGGTTTGTGGTTACTCTCAACATTGATCTCACTGTCAGGAGGTAAAATCCCGCTCAAACATCTTACTCAAATTGAGCAAATTAACAGCACCATCAAAGAACATAATTATGCAGAATAAAATTAATCATCTGGTCGCTTAACTGAAAACCAGGACGGTAAAGGAAATGAGCCAGTAAGCCAAAAAATAAATAAGAATTAACTTCAAAGTAAAGGAGCCTCTGTCAGGATTTCCATTCTATCATATTCTCATCTTAATGAGAAAAGATGAGTGACTGCTCATCAGCTCCCAGCCGTCACAGCGGATCACACAGAGATTAATGTCCCGTCATTCATTTGACGTCGCTCTGTGAAAAGCCCGTCACGCTAATCAGCTCAGACAGGATGCATCACGTCGAGGTTTGATGATATGAGCAGATTAAAACTGGATTAAATCCCTCCTGAGGTGAAGGAGAGCAAACAGCAGCTTGACAGCCACAGAGGCCTTGTCTCACTTAATGCAGAGCAGGAGAGAGGAGTGTAGTCTGAATTACACACACCTGATCCAATTAACAAGAAACTGTGTAGCGTTTAATCAAATCAGGTGTTGTGAGGGTAAAACCCTGCGTGACTGGGTAGAAGGAGAGCTCCTCATATCTGGCACCCTGAGGAGCTGTCATAAAGCTTGAACTATAAATCAGTCCAATGTATTTAACCCCACGGGAAGGCAAGTTACCAGATTCATGTCTGATAAAAGAGCAGGATGTGATCTGAATAACTCAACTGGTGGTGCAACAGCAACACCACCATGAATATGCTCGATTACAATTTAAGTCCTGCTCTCAACATTTTATATAAGTTAAAGTACAGACATATTTGCGGCGAAATATATGGATATAAGAAGTAAAAAACAAAATGACAAAAAATCTCACACTACAATATCAGTGGATCCTTAATGAACTCAGTGGTGGGAGTAATGCTGCATTCAAATGGGGTCAGGTTGACCTTGTGGACACGACTTCAAATGTCATAAACACGAGCTCCATTTAAATGCAGCATAAGTCACAAGTTACTGTCTTTGTGGGTTTTGTATTAATGGATAAAGTTGGATGTTGTGGTGGTCGTGTCTCAAATTTCTGAGCTGCAGACGTATTTTACCACTGTCATTCACAATATAATCTTTGAATCCATTTCACTAGAAATCGCCCAGTCACGTTTCAAAAACAAAACACAACTGCATCTAGAAAAAACGCAAATATTTAATTAAACAAAGTCAAGTCTTCTCAAGTCATCTGTCTCAAGTCGAGTCTAAGTTATGAATACCAAGTCAAAGTATTTTATCAATGTTAGTCAAGCAAGTCTCAAGTCCTCAAATTTGCAAGTGAGTCTGAGTCTTGAGTCAAGTCATCCCCCAACCTCTGACATGTAAACAGAATTAAAGGGAAACCAGCTTTGCGTCAGAACAATGTGGGTTGTATGTGTCAGTGAACTGTGGTAAACTTCCCTCCATCTAACCAGTGCCTACGTATCCCTCTTCGCCCCCCATCCCCAGCAAAAACTCTGCTGGATGATGTAATTTACGTCATCCAGCAGAGTTTTGCTGGCTCTCCAACTGCTGCTCGAACTACAGCCTGTACTTCCGCATTGTCATATTGCCCGTCACCCATGTTGCCACCGCGAACATAAAGAGTGTAGAAGCAGCTCAAACGACCCTCTGTCTGTAATAGGTAATAACTCATTAAACGGTCCGTGAAAAAAATATTTTTTTCCAATGGATATCTTAGTTACAACACGATTGAGCTAGCAAAGCAGTTTTGTGTTGCTATGTGTGATATTTATTCAGTTTTGGGAAATCACGAAGTCTAGAAAGCATCACTGGCTGCAGCTGACAGGGACAGCTAACACTAGCAACAAAGCTAACATCAGGACGTCATCTGTTAAAAGCCTCCCGTTGTCGGATACGACATGACACTACTCCAGTTAGCTCAATCATGTTGTAACTAAGACATCCGCTGGGAAAAAATATTTTCTTCACGGATGAGCACATGTTTGATAAAACGGAGTTAAATCTCTCGGCATCCATTTTCAAGCTCTCTGTGTGTTTGTTTCCTTGCGGATGAGAAAAGGAGGAGCGCACATTTCCGAGAAGGCGTGTCCTTTTCAAAAATGCAAGAAGCGTTGCTTTGTTGCCGGCCGTTTTCGCTGGTGTGTTAAACACACTTTAGAAAGGAGTGTCCCCAGACTATCAGAAGGCGGAGATCTCTGATTGTCTGGTGGCGAGACTATGAAAACAGAGGCTGAAAAAACTTGGATTAAATGGTAAAACTAGGCAGCGCTAATCACATATAGACCAAGATTCTGTTACTAAGTTGCCTATTTCTTGCCTAAAAAGAGTACGAACTACAACATTTACCTCCATCAAAGACGTTATGTTTTTGCTTTGTCTGTTTGTCAGCAGGATTATGGAAAAATTCCCAGAGTTACCCTATAGTCCACTCTGAAATAGAGTGTAAATGTAAAGCAGCTTTCATACAGCAGACACTGTGCGGCGGGCATTTCCACCTCCTGCTGTGAGCCAGAGGCCTCAATCCAGTGAGGGGTCATCTGGATCAATTATTGTTAATCTATTCCAGGTCACATATACATCACTCAACCCCCCCCTACATCCCCCCCCGTCATACTATACACACACTCACTGCTGCACATCTATGTGTGAGCAGAGGAAGAGCTGTGTTCACATTACAGCTCAGTAATTAAAGGGGTCAGTAAAATGACAACGTGTTATCTGAGGTGTAAACTGACATCACATTGTTCTCTTTCTCTTTCTGTTTTCTGTCTGTGGAAATTACCTGCTTCAGCTTTGCCTCTTCTGTGTTTGTGCAGTTTGTCCTCTTTCCAGGTGACATGGTAAAGAGGTTCGGTCTCTATATGTCTGGTGACACCTGGAAGCTGCTTGACATCCTCCCACATCTATTGTTCTCCTTAGATGTTCAGATTCTATGTGTCATTTTGTCAGGATTGGCAAGGATTTTCTACACTGTAATTTTATTATGTTGGTGTGTTCTGTACACACGACATCTACTGGGGGAGTTTATTTTTGTCCGCGGCGAGAATCAGAGAACACAGGGTGTTGTACACTGTACAGATTGTGAAGCAAGAATTGGGACTTGTGATACTGGGCTATGTAAATACAATTGGCTTGACATGACATTTGGTTTTTTTCAAGATTGAGAAACTACAAATGTCTTTATTTGTCTCATAATGTCCTACAAAAGCCTCTAAGTGGGTGAGGTCCTTGGGGAGGCTAACAAAATTTGAGGTTAAAGGAATACTTCACCCACAACATAATCATTTGTCTATTAATTACTTACTCTGTGTTACTTTGAATTCCGGAGGGAAAGTTTGTTTTTCTCGCTTGCCTCCACGGTGAATGACAAATCCAAAAACTGAGATAACGCTTGATGAATTGAAGTGATAGGGGTCCATGTTTAACAACAGCAAAACTACATCAAACATCCTTTAAACAACCAAGTGTCAGTGCTTCCCAAACACATGCACATCTCACTATTTAACACTTAGGCATAAACAGTCTCAGACAGAGAAGAGTAGCACGCCTGGGCAAGCGTGTGCATCTGAACCCTGCTTGATGGAATGCACAGGCAGTTTAGACAAATGCACTTGCCCAGGCGCGCATTTGCACCCCTAATTTCTACTTCTTCTCGATATCTGCTTAAATGAAAAATATTTTAAAAAATATCCATCATCCTTTTTTTTTAGTGATAACAGTGCTTGAACTACAGATGTGCTAAAAACTACTGGCATTACCTGAAAAGCTTTTGAGAGCTGGGTTTGTTGGGGGAAACTCTGAACCCCTTTTTCATTTACGGAGAAAACCCAAACTCCTTGGGATCTTTTTTTTGTTGTTGTTGTATTCGAGGTCCGAGTGGAGGAGACAGAAAAAGACAGAGTGGTAAAACATGGGAGACACAGGAGAGGAAGCTCAGCTGGGATCTGAGCCCAGGCAGGCGGGACTGAATCCTCAAGAGTGGCTCAATCCTCTATGGGCAAAACCACTTTTCATGCCTCTCTGGGACATTTTATCTTCACTTCTGCACGTCTCTGCGTTCATACCACACAAGTCTGCAGCGGTCTGTCACCGCGGGATCATCTGATGATTTTGATATTGTGCCAAATGACGGATTTAAAACTATACTTTCCCTCGAGAAACTTCTAAAAGTTGGCTGTAAAAAATAACTTCCTTTGATATTCTGCCATTGTCAGAGAATGGGAGAGTAAAGCAGCTGAGTCTGAGCTGATGGCTGGAGTTTTTTTTAATCCATAACTGTCCTCTTCATTTCCCTTTAAAAAACACAGCAGTGACACCAGTAGAAGCGGAGGCACGCAGCCCTGAGGCCGTCAGCTCCACTCCACCATCATGATATATTAATTGGCATGAAGCATTCAGATGAATTTCGAGGTTACATACAGCATGAGAGACCTGATGAAATGTTGGACCGAGCCAAACAACCAGCCCTCCTGGAAAGGCTTCTGCTGATGCACGCAGGCTCTTTCTCTGCTTCACATCCATACAGATGAAATAATTCCTCTCAGGGACAGGAAAATATTACAACTACAAAGGTATTTGGCTGCTGCCTGCAGCAAAGGCCATAAACTGAGGGACTTCCATGATAGCTCCATCTGGACGAGCTGGAAGATGCACAGTACGAGGGCTGAGCTTTCTGCAGGGAGCCATCAGAGAACAAGGAGGCTTTAATACGCTTCCTCTGACCTACGAGGCTGCATTCACTGCATGCTCAATTCCAAATTACTCCTCGGACATCTCTGATAACGGTTCATTACCTCCTCTGGAATAGAAATCACATCTCATATAGATATAAACTGACAGTGATGTAGGAAAGACACGTGCTGAGTTCAGCTAAACCCAATGTGAATCTACAGTTGCATGAAAAAGTTTGGGCACCCCTTGTCAAAATTTCGTCTACTGCATATAGCTAAGCAAGTAAAAGATGACCTTATTTCCAAAAGGCATAAAGTTAAAGATGACACAGTTCTTCAATATTTAAGCTTTGTTTGGGCACCCTGCATGGTCAGTAAATGGTGGCTCCCCCTTTGGTTAAGTATCACAGCTACTAAATGGTTTTTGTAGCCAATTAAGGGTCTTTCAGTTCTTGTTCGAGGGATTTTCCCCCATTCTTCCTGCAAAAGGCTTCTAGTTCTGTGAGATTATTGGGCTGTCTTGCATGCACTGCTCTTTTGAGGTCCATCAACAGATTTTCAATGATGTCTATGTCGGGGAACTGTGAGGGCCATGGCAAAACCTTCAGCTTGTGCCTCTTGAGGTAGAAAATTGTGGATTTTAAGGTGTGTTTAGGATTCTTGTCTTGTTGTAGAAGCCATCCTCTCTTCATCGTCAGCTTTTTTACAGTTGATGTGATGTTTGCTTCCAGAATTTACTAGAATTGAACTGAATCCATTCTTCCCTCTACCTGTGAAATGTTTCCCATGCCAATGGCTGCAACACAAGCACGAAGCATGATTGAAGCAACCCCCTGTTTAACAGTTGGACAGGTGTCCTTCCCATGAAATTCTGCACCCTGTTTTCTCCCAAAGTTCCTTTGCTCATTGTGTCCAAAAGTTTTATTTTAACTTCAGTCCACATGACTTTTTTCCAAAAAGCATCAGGCTTGTTCAGATATTCCTTTGCAAACTTCTGATGCTGAATTTTGTGGTGAGGACACAGGAAAGGTTTTCCTCAGATGACTCTTCTATGAAGATCATATTTGTACAGGTGTCGCTGCCCAGTAGAACAGTGCACCAAAGCTCCAGAGTCTGATAAACCTTCCTGCATATCTTTTGCAGTCAAACAGGGATTTTGATTTGCCTTTGTAGCAATCCAACAAGCAACTTTCTCAGAAAGTTTTCTTGGTCTTCCAGACCGCAACTTGACCTCCACAGTTTCTGTTAACCACCATTTCTTGATTACATTGTGAACTGAGGAAACAGCCACCTGAAAACACTTCTTATAGCCTTCTCCTGCTTTGTGGGCATCAGTTATTTCGGAGTGCTAGGGAGCTGTTTAGAGGAGCTCGTGGCTGCTGATTGTTGGGACAAGGTTTTGGGAGTTGGAGAATTTATATAGCTTTGAAATTTGCTTCACTTGGCCTTTCCTAATGATGACTGTGAACAAGCCATAGCCTTAACAAGCTAATTAAGGTCTGAGACCCTGGTAAAAGTTGTCTGAGAGCTCAAAAGTCTTGGGGTGCCCAAACTTTAGCATGGTGCTCTTTTCCTTTTTTCACTCTAACATTATACAAAACAAAAACAATACACTAATATTGCTTAAAATGTTGAAAAGTATGTTCCATTATATACTCCATGCCTTTTGGATACAAGTTTATCACCTACTCACTTAACTACTCACAATAAAGTAAATTTTGATCAGGGGTGCCCAAACTGTTGCACGCCACTGTACACATGGAGAGGATGCCAATGTTTTATTATATTCCCTTTACTTTTGCATCAATAGAAAGATTTGTCTGCTGCCTTCAAATCAAGTTGAGAATATCAGACTTAAGAGTGGAGCCAACAAAGTGGGAAACACAACTTGAAAATTTGACACTTGATGACATCCTGTAAACTACAGGTTGTCAAAGGGCTGCAACTAAAGCCCTATTGCAACTAGACTAGTATTACCTGGGGATGTTACATTATTTAGTGGTGAGATGAGCCTCCTGCTTCCAATATGCTGTCAAAACTTACAATTATGATTGCCAACACAGCCTCCACAATTCTCGACCAGGAAAGAGGCAAAGAGGAAAGAGGCACGGAGAAATCAAAAAACCTAAATATGACACTAAATCACAGAGATGATGATCATCACCAGACTAATATCATCACATGATCTCTGTGTTCGGTGAAATTTGGTGAGTAATTTGCAGTGGAGTTTTTGCTTGACAAATCATGGACAGGGCAGATTTATAAATTAATTTTTTTTAAATTTAATTTGCTACAGAAATGCAGCAAATTCAGACGCTGGAACTTTGCATGTTTGTTGAAAAATTATTTACTATAAAAATAGGGATACATTAATTTTCTGTCAACTAATTATTGTAGGTCTAGTCTTCATGGGTTTCAAAATTTTTGACCTGTCCTGAAACAGGGCTCCCGCAAAACCCACCTGACCCAAACATGGATCTACAGTATAATCATTCTTTATAAGAAACAAAGTCCCATATCCGACAGGTACATGAGGACAGTCGGACCTAATCTAATTAGACCTGATCCAAAATGTCGTCCAAAGCAGACCCACACAGAGAGAAAGCACCATCACTTTGTGATTTGCTACCAAACAAGTGTGGTCATAAAGTGTCATTTTTCTCAGCAGATCACAGTTCACACTCTCTGTCTGCCGCAGAATAACACATTTCTCCAAGATAATTATGACACACCACGTTATCAGTCCTGAAAGCAAGTCTGCTTGGCATCACAACAGGACCCTTTCTGACCTGATTAGACTGAATATAATTAACAACCAAGTCAGGCCAGGTGGATACATGCAGACATGTTTGCTCACGTTGTATCACAAATCTAAATAGAAAGGTTTTGTGTCTTTATGTTGACGTCTGCTGGCAAAGTACTAACACAGGGAATATAGTGGAACCAAGTAAAACTGTTTTTGAGTGTGCAGAGGTTCCTAACTAAAAGAAATAGCTCAAGGCTGTTATGACCACACAGCATGTGAAGGTTACTGCTCATTCCTTGAAAACAACAAGACAACAACCAAGAAGTGGAGCAGCTCTGTGGGCACACAGTTAAGCCCAGAACCAGTGTCCTCCACAGAGGACTAATCACTGAGCTACAGACTCCGAACAGCACACCATCACTGTGGGTGTCTGAGTGCAGGAGAGTGTCCTAACTCTGTGTAACAAATAGGATGGCACTTTGTGAAATCGCTTTACCTGAACGGACAGAGACGTTTCTGTGCGCAGTGAAGTTTGAGGCTGTGAGACATGAGACATGAGACAAAGCAGTGCCACCTTTTTCCAGATTTTAAATATTTTTCTTTTCTTTCTGATGCGCAGTTCGTCTGTCATTGTCAAATAGATTGTGCTTTTTCTGTGGCCTGCCCAAGTTGTTCGATCAGGCCCCACCACTGAATGTTTAAAATCCAAGCCAAAAACAACTTGTTTTCTCTGTCTTTTTATGTGTTTTGGGTAAGTCAGTGTGTTTTTGTCATTGCTTGTTGTAATTGTTCAATTCCTGTACTTTTTCCTTATTATTGTGCAAAGCCCTTTGGTCGATCACTGGTCATGTTTATACTTTGTGATATGAGTAAACTGACTTGACTTTGATGTCAAAATGCTATTGTCAGTTTATTTCATAAGCAAAGTTTGCAGAGTTTTGGACTCAGAAAGTCTGCAGAAAGTAGAAGAGAGAATCACTACAGGCCTCATGATACAATATCAATACGATACATTAGTCACAATACAAT
Source organism: Epinephelus moara (assembly GCF_006386435.1). Classification (NCBI taxonomy): domain Eukaryota; kingdom Metazoa; phylum Chordata; class Actinopteri; order Perciformes; family Serranidae; genus Epinephelus; species Epinephelus moara. The sequence goes on from NC_065515.1 coordinate 32,151,460, forward strand.
ACTAGTTATTTTAAGTGAGTATTTCGATAACATATATTGCTATATATTGTGATTCATATAACTTTAACACCTGTTTAATACCTAACAAGAGAAATCTTTCAGTCAATTTATCTCACTTCAGTTATTTTCATTTCAGCAAATGACATCGATTGAACTGAAAGAACAATTGATTTTATATTTCTATACAGCTACCAAGGGTTTAATTTGTATTTGTAATATTAGTAATTTATATAATTAATAAAATGATACTTGGCATCCATGTATTGATGTGACAGGGTCAATTATACAGCAGTAATATGTGTAACAAAGTCAAATGAACATTTGTAATATTAGATATTATAATTACGTAAAATGTTTTTCAGCTGTTATCATCTGACATGCTTAGACCTCATTGCTCCCATAGTAAATTCCATGTTTTAGCGCTGCTAAGCTATGTTTATGAGTTCATTTTCAGCCTAAACTTATTGTATAACATGCTAACATATTCCTGTGTCACTTCATTTGTGTAGGGGCTCGAGTTATATGGTTGTAATGGACGGATGATTTTGTTTTTTCCTCTCGCTGTCAGAGTCGTAAAGATAAACGGAGATCGCCTCCAAAGATGTCCACCCTTTTCATATTAACACAACACAGACATCACTAGAGTCCACTGGTTACATTGATACAATATTACCAAGCAAAAATATTGTGACACTATACTTTATCAATTTTTCCACCACCCGGAGCATCAAGGGCTCAAAAAGTCAGAGAGGCCTCAAACAGTTAGCCACTTCGCTTTGGAACAGTCCTTCATAAAGATAAAATGCTGAAGTGCTGCTGAGCAACACACAGTGCCCTCAGTTCCAACAGCACATATATATCTGCACACAAAACAAACAATACCACTACAATGAGTATCGTTAGTAAACCATTTTAATGGTGAAAGTTAATATATAAAAATCTGACTTTCTCCAAGTTTGTAAGGCTTATGAGTAAATTAAGAAAATGCTCACTGTATTTCTTACTGCCACCAAACACACACACACATGCACCATGGTTGTGCTGTGTGTCTTCGCCCCAAGTCATCCCTTTCTAATCCTCTCTCGCTGCTCTCTTCATCTCTCCTCTTAACTTCAGGACCCCTTCACCGCCCTGAATCTCTGATCTGTGAAACAGAAGCTGCTCCCTCCTGTCTGGCCCCGCAGTCAGACCCAACCAGTCGCTTAGTTGAGAAAGTACTTCTCAAACTGCCAATAATGGAGCTCTATAAGCTCTGCGGGCTGTAAATAGCCTGGGGGGAGGGCGAAGCTGCAAAACCTGCTTGCCAAAAATCCTATTGGTTGTATTTAAAAGCTGAGTGTTCACACTTGAAACAGAAAATCAGAAATCCTGTGGGAGATCTGATGAAGGGGGGAAATGGCCGAAAGGTTAATAAGTAAATTTCATGAAAATGATCAGTAATGGTAACTGTGTAGAAAGGTCATACGATATTGTTGCTATATAACCCAATCTGGGATTTTTACTGCACTGTGTAACGAGATTTATACCCAAGAGCATGTTTAAAGGAAAAGGACACAAAAATAATGACTGACTGTGACTGTGACTGGCTGATTATTCCGTGCCAGAGAAGCAGTAAAATAAAACCCCTGACATTAGTTTTGATGCTCTGAATATGAATATACTGTTTATCCAACATTAAAAAAGACTTTACAAATCACATGGATAATGTAGATCTAAAATAATTTGCCTGTAAATCAATTCGTCAAATGTCAGAAAACTACCCGACAAAAATTTTGATAATTAGTTCATCATTTATCAAACAAAAATGTTAAATCTCCGCTGACTCCAGCTTCTTAACCTGTGAGGATTTGCCGTTTTTCCCAGTTTTATATATAATTGTACATCTTCCATGCTCTGGGCACATGTGATAGACATTTTTCATGCATTCTTGACATTTTCAAGACTAAACAATTCATATATTAATTCATATATTAAATGACATTATACCACAATTCTATTTCCAAAGCCTTCAACATTTGTCAGGCCAAGGACCCCTTAGCTGAAAGAGAGACGGAGATACTCCCTACTACATATATTAGATAAAACTAGGTGGCACTTGAGCCAATTCTCGCACTTGCCTGTAGCTGCTCAGTCTGCAGCAGTTACAGCTTGGCCAGGTGCATTAGCCTTCAACCTCTGCACTTTCACCGCTGTTTTCTGGAGTGGACGGTGTGTAAGTGCCTTAATTTAAAAGTTATGAAAAGATCCACTGCACTGTGGCTCAAAAGAACACATTTACACTTGAAATAATAACACGGATAATTTGCCAATATGTTTCAATAGTACATGATTGTTAGCTAACTAGTTCACCTCGCCGTTATGGACAGATGCCACACAGTGATTTAACGTTAGCTAGCTCCCATGACTGCACAAGGATTCATGGGTAAGAGCTAGCCTATCACTAATCTTGTGTATTACACCCTGGACAGGTCGCCAGACTATCACAGGGCTGACACTTTTACACTGCCAGATTATCCCCGAATGTTGGGCTGTTTTGCCGGCAAGCTGCGAGCGTTTAGACACACAGAGCCGGATTGGCGAGTTGATCTGAGGTGCCCAATTTTCCGCCTCGTAGGGTAGTCATATTGGTGGAACCCTTTTAGTTTAAACAGACCGAGGCAGCCTTCCGCAACGGGAGGAGCTGTTGATGACGCCACACGTGCGACCCACTGGTGCTAGCGAGCAATTAGTAGCAAGAGGGAAATGCAAACCTGACAGACACTATAAAGATGAGCAACTGGGGAGACAAGGAATTGTGCGCCCTCCTTGCCCACGCAATCGAAGAGGCCATTAACCGTCAGATGACGGGAACGGTGAAGAGCGGGTCAACTTACGAGAGAATCGCCAAAAGACTGACTAGCTACGGCTTCCCTTCCACGTCACTGTTTACGTCACACGCTGAGGTACACATTTTGTTACTTGCTCATGCCCCCCCATTGCCCCCGAAAAGGTGCATTCTGTATAAACAAAAGTAGGTAGACAGCATTTTGCCGCACTCCCCGATTTTGTATTCATACTGCCAATGCTGAAAGAAGACTGATTGGGCTTTCCTGCAAAATTGCACAATTCCTATCTAAAAAGGGCTATAGAGACAGACAACCCTTCACTCTCACATTCACTCCTACGGCCAACTTAGAGTCACCAATTAACCTGCATGTCTTTGGGCTGAGGGAGGAAGCTGGAGTACCCGGAGAAAACCCACGCTGACACGAGGGAGAACATGCAAACTCCACACAGAGGGGCTCCCCCACCCCTTGGCTCAAACCAGTAACCCTGTTGCTGTGAGGCAACAATGCTAACCACCACACCACCATGCAAACTAAACCAAAATATCTAACAACACACACACACACATTCACATTTTTAAGTCTGTCTGCAAACAATATTCAACCATATTTGTCTTAGTCAGAATGCTGAAGCCTCATATCAGTTTGCCTTTAACACACAGAACTGGGACTGTGTGTACTAACACTTTTAGTGACAGAATTAAAATACATGAATCTTTCCTTTGTGTGAGCTCTTAGTGTTGCAGTATCGCTGTTACAGTGGAGATGTAACACTGTGAAGACTGCAGATGGTCTTACACAACATTATTGGATCGCATTTATTTTTTTCAGTCACTTCATGAAAATTTGATGCAACAACTCACATTATATTCCTCAGATACAAGTTTCTGTCCAGTTGAAAAGAGCAAAGCTGTACAGATGAGAGGGTGAAAACGGGTTATCTATAGAAATCGTATAATAGTTGTGTAGAAATATTAAATTATTTACAGAGACCCACGTTCAGCCTGTCAGGTTAAATAACACGTGTTGACCCATAAGCCTGAAAAAGAGTTGAATTCAGTCTAAATGTGAGCGTCAGCTGAGCGCTTCAGCACAGCATCATTTTTCACCATCTGTGCATTAAGTCAACACAAAACTGGAACTCTGCTCTGGTTTTACAGCCCTGGGGACTTCAGGGGTTGTTGTTTTTTTTTGGTTTATTTTGGGCAGATTCTCTTTGTTCCTCTCAAAGCTAAATTTCTCCATTAAGGGTCTGCTTCCTCTGACCTCTGAGAGTAAGCCGCCTTGTGTCCACATTCCTAAGCCAGCGAAAGTGTCTTGTCCTGTCCGGCAACATGACACGCTACAACCACATACCAAAATAGCACAGCAAGGGGAAACGCTAACTCATAATGTGGCAGCTCAGCCGTCTCACCGTATCTGCAGCACAACATATTCTCTGCCAATGTTTTCACGCTGGAAAGATGTGGAGTGAGTTCTGCTTGTGTTTAAAGACAGCACGGCACTTATCTGAAGGTCAGGCTGTGCTTTGTATACTGCTGTCTCCCACTGTGAAGGTGACACAATGAGGTTTTCTGTATTCAGGATATAAGGGTCACAGGGAGACACATGGAAAAAGAGATGATCTTTCATCACGATGCTGCCGTGGCACCTTCATTGCTTTCATGACAATAAAACTCAGTGGAAGTGGACGAAGAGAGTGAGCTAGGATGAGTGTTTATCCATGCAGTTGCAGATGTCTTCAAAACAGCAATTAAGAAGCTCTTCTCCCCACAGAGCAGCTCCTTTCTCCTTGGCCAGTGGGAGGACGCAGACGCTGAGCAGCTTTTATGGTGTTATTGCTGCAGAGTAACTGAATATGTTCCCGCTGAAACCAAAGTTTAGACGTCCTCTGCGCTGCACAGAGAGGCTGCACGGTGACATTACGAGAGATTTCAACAGTGGATGAGGTGATAAGAACAGCAATATCAATCTCAGCCCATAAAAGTCCTCTGTTATTATATAGATAGATGTTCATACTGTGACCCACCTTTCCACATACTGAATATATATGCTGCTTTCAAACAGTTCTAACAAGTGGTTATGCTGCAACTCTCTGAGTTAAGGGAATAGTTTAACAATTTGGGTTATCCTTTTCTGCAAGTTAGGTAGGAAGATCGATACCACTCTTGAGGGCGGTATCGATCTTCTTATCTAACATTTCTCACCGAAATGTTGCAACTAGAATTTTAGTTGATGTGATATTCCATCTTTTGTGTATCAAACGCTGGAAAAGTGTCTATAAAATGCACTTTACAGTGCACAGTGGCTGTGGTTAGCTTGGATTTGTGTCAGCTGAGACATTGTGCATCCAGAAAGGTCTTCTGCCTACCCAGGTTCTCCCACACTGTGCCGCTCCTCCGTCACACATGCAACCAAAAATGTCATGTGTGGCTTAACATTTTCACCGGTCACACTGATGCACCTGACATTTAGCAGGGCTGTCACTGTGTGTGTGTATTTTTTCCCCACCTGAATTTTGCAAAGACTCGACTCTGCTCTGCCTCTGATTGGCTCTGACCCTGACATTCTTCTTTGCTGCACAACCTTAAAACATACCAATAATTCAAAATGAAGAGACCAGCCTTGCCTGTTACACCTGTCCACGGACCAACATTATCAGTGGAGGTAGGGTTGCAATGGTATGAGATTTTCATGGTACAATAACCATCTTAGAAAAGATAGCAGTTTCACGGTATCACAGTATTACAGAATTTATATTTGTATGCCTTAAAGGGATAGTGCACCCAAAAATGAAAATTCAGCCATTATCTACTCACCCATATGCCGAGGGAGGCTCAGGTGAAGTTTTAGAGTCCTCACAACACTTGCGGAGATCCAAGGGGGAAGTGGGTAGCAGCACAACTCCACCTAATGGAGGCTTATGGCGCCCCAGATTCAAACGTCCAAAAACACATACCTCTAGGCTACAATGAGGCTAAAAACAGAGTTCAAATGACATTTTTCCAAACCACTTTTTATGTCGGGGCTTCAGGACACTTGGATCACTACGGACGAGCAGTATGGAGATATTTTGTGGTTTCAATTATGTGTTTTTGGACGTTTGAAACTGGGGCGCCGTAACCCTCCATGAGGTGGAGTTGTGTTGCTACCTGGTGGTGAGGTAACCACTCCACCACCTGTCTCCCCTGTAAGATGCCTTACCCTAACCCATCATCTTTGACGTTTACAGTCATTAACATAATGTGTTAAGAAACTACCAGTGTGTATGGGAACTGACAGAAACGGTCAAGCTTAAAATGTATTATTGTGGTGCCAACAGGTGCGGTAAAAATTTGGGGTGCTTTGCTTGTTCACCTAAGTGGAAAAACATTCGGCACCCCAGTGCAACCAATGTAAAAAGTTAGTCTGGAGCCCTGGCACCTTGCACTGGCTACCAGTGGCTGCTTGAATCCAATTCAAGACACTGGTGTTTGCCTATTGTGCTGTAACGGGCTCAGGCTCATCCTAAATCCAGGACACTGCCAACTGGCCCACGACTTCCTCTCTACCAAAGCCTGGCTACCTCTCTGTAAAGCTGTCCTGGCTCCACAGTGGTGGAACGAGGTCCCTGCTGCCATAAGGACAACAGAAACTCTACAAATCGTCTGTCGCAGAATGAAAACTCTCTGTTCACACTTCACCTTGGCCCATAAAATGACAAAAAATAAAATCCCTTATTGTCTGTGAAGGCAGCACTTGAAGCTGTTCAGCATATTTACTGAAGCTGATGTACTGGCATGATTCTCACAGTTTTTGTCGTTGTACCGCCATGATTGAACGCACTTATTGTCAGTTGCTTTGGATAAGAGCATCAGCTATATAACTGTAATGTAATGTGTCTCTTGAGAATTTCCATTGTGTGATTTTACACTTTCATTCCACTACAAGTCAGAGGAAAACACTGTATTTGTTCACACCACTATATATCTTTTACATTTCACAGTTTGACATGCACAACAAACAACTGACAGAATATGAATATACGCAATCCAACAGTATATGGAGCAGTGGAGCTGCAATGGAGCAACTGACAAGGGGACGATATGATGAAAGAGACACCAGACAAGAGGAGGAGAGCGTGCTGACAACATCTGCACATCATGACAAGCATGAAACCTCCACTGGGTGAACCAGATCTTATAGTTAACAGCATACTGAAGGGAGGATAAACATTATGGGGATGTGAAGAGGGTGGATTTTATTCAAAGGCAAATAAATGTTTGATGAAGTAGGGATGGGCGGATTGATCCCCAAAGTATCAATAGTACAGATCCTGATGTTGTATTCTTGAATATCAAATAGAGCCAAAGAGCTTCTTCTCAATTTCATGATGCAATGTTGACTTTTCCATCAAAAGCTGCCTTATACTGAAATTTTACCAGGGCTTATTTATTACCATTTAGCCAATTTCCTTGTTTTTTTGCCAAATAACATCTATATTCAGACAAGGTAATAAATTATGAATAAATACTTCAGTCCAGGCAGACGTTTAAGCAGTTTTTGCTGATGGAAGGTATCAATAACAGTCATCTGATTCTCTGTATCATCTGGGAGGAGGATCAAAAACTAAACTTTAGTTTGTCACCCATCCCTGCCATGCAGAACCACAACAAAGAGACAACATGGGTTTGTACCTCTCTCGATGTAGCGGGAACATTTTACAGCTCGGAGACAACTCCTCTGCAGCAGAACAAGAGGGAAGAGCATCCAAGTTACACAGTGGAAATAATAACCTGTGGAGCTTGTCAGGCATTGTGTAGTGATATCTAGGGTTGGGTACCGTTCATAATTGAACCGATACGGTACTGGTACCAGTATCTGGAATTCGGTACCGGTACCAAACGGTACCTTATTTCGGTACTTTTTAAAGTCTAAACTTCTCAGTTTCAACATTTTATTGAGAACATTTAGGAACAGTGCTGCACGTTAACTTTTGTCTGCACATTTTGTTTGTTGCCATTGTTGCTGAATCTGAGGTGCGAGTCATGCGCTCTCGCTCCGCCTCCACCTCAGGTACTGAAATTTAGCATTGATTCATTTTAAGTGAATCGGTACTCGGTAGTACCGACGTGAATCGGTACCAAGTACAAAAAGTACCGAGTTTCGATACCCAACCCTAGTGATATCCCAATGAAGTAGCTGCGGATACCGAACGCCAATCCAATAATGACATTTTTCAACACAGTGCAGCTACACCTCATACAACAAGTAGACTGAGGGTGGAAACTTTAATTCAGTTAAGTGGAAATGTGCTTAAATGGCAATGATCAACTAAGAGAAAAGCACCTTATTTTCACTGAGAAAATAAATAGGGATGCACAATAATGTATATTTTGCCGATACCCGATATGTAACAACTTATTTGGCCGATAACCGATACTGATATCGATATATCCACTTTTTTCACCAGCTAATATTAGTGATCATAAAGTCTCTTGTGTAGTGGAATTAACATCATATTATGCATGCATACTCTTATCATGATGGCCCACCAGCGGATGAACATGAAATACAATACTTTTCAATATATATAATATTTATGCATTGCGCAAAATAAGAAAAAGCATGTTGGCCAATTCTGATTCATTTTAAAGCCAATATCGGCCAAAACCAATGACGTTCTGATATTATCATGCATCCCTAAAAATAAACAAACTACACAAACATCATTCATAGCTCTTTCAAACATAAAAACACCAACCAGTTAATACAATTATCATCTATGGATACATTGCTGCTTGTTATTTATACTGTGTTTTGTAAGGTGTCCTTGAGTGCTCTGAAAGGCGCCTATAAATAAAATGCATTATTATCATTATCATTAAATGTGACCAGGAAATGCAGCTTTTTTAGGCACAAATTTGGAGCAGACCTCTGGTGAATCACTCACTGCCTTCAGCGTTCCTTAATCAATTGCAACGTTCATTTGGTGCATTCGAGCGGTCCTCTTTACCCATTAAGAAACAATATGTTCCAAACACACACACACACACAAAATATTGTTATGGTGGATTTCTACTCTAATGCACTCATGAATCATTAGCATTTTTTTAATTAGGATACTTAATTATGTTTTATTTTTTTGGGAGAATCTTAAGGCAGAAACCACCTAACAGTAAATATAACAGTAAATGGTCTTAACAGAGCTTTTTTTCCAACAAAAATATAAGCTTATTTATTTTTCATCAATTGTTAACTGATATAAATGAATAAAGTGAATGCATTAGAACAAATTAGAACAGTATTTCTTTATTTAATTCCCGGTGACACTCAGATCTACTGTCTATTCCAATGGATGAGTGTTTTTTTAAAAAAAAAAAAAAATCCAGAGTAAAAGTTCAGTCTTTCATATGATTTTTTGACATTTTATGTTTACTTTAAACACAGTTTAAACACAAATAATGTACTTAAACAATAAGATAAATAGATTTAAATGTGCCTTGGCTTCCTCGTTGCCTCACAGTCGGCCATGCTTGATAAAAAAAAGGGGACGTGGCTCACTGCAATCCACTTTAGATAATACTGAATTCTGTGATTGGCTAACAGACATACAAATAAATAATTATGTGTGCCTGGGTGGAGTCAGATGACAATAATCATAGATCTAGACATCCTAGCAAAGTTATGTCCATTGGAATGGAGAGGGCTCTGAATTCAGAGAATATATGACATGGTCACTTTGTGTTTAACAGGTATTTGCTTTCATGTGGTCATCAGCTTCTGATATATGTATAATTTAACTGAATGGATCGAAAAGCTGCTGCTGCGGGTTGTAAATAATGAAAGCTGACAGCAGCCTGTTACAGAAAAATAGAGGATCTCTATTAAATCAAGACTCTCTCTCCATCAAATGACATATTGTATTTGTACAGGGACCTTCATGGGTCAGGTGATATGTTTAATAAGTACCTTAAGACAAGCTGTACACAGCATGAGAGCACCTGCGCACTCAACACTCATTTTGTTTATGGACCTGAAGTGGTTGTTAATCAAGACTCCTCCTGGCGCTCACCTCTGTCAAGAGGGCAGAGCGGCTACGTGCCGTCTCCATCTGTCAAGAGTTGTTCAGATTTCTGTCTGAGTGCGCACGGTGGCCCACAGGTCCTTCATGACTTTCATTTGGACCAGGTGATTTAACTAAGCTGCATGTAGTCACCACAGAGGGGTGAAGCCGAGCTGATGTCTGGTCTAAGCTCTGACTGTGTAAAAGCATCAGACACAAGCCATCAGACCAGATGTCTGTCAAAGGAACAGCATTCCCACTTGGGTGCAGATGTTAAACAGCAGGTTTGTATGGGTGGTGGTGTGCCAATGACACCACTTGAAAGGGCACAGTCTACCTGAAGCTTTCTGTGGCACAGTGACAGTATGTGCTGCGGATACCAACTTGGTCTATGCCACACTCATTTACACATCCATAAACATATCCATGCATAACTGGGGCACCAGTAGCTCAGTCCATATGGGAACCAGAGGTTGACAGCTCATGGGTCCGTACAGACCAAGTGTGGAGCGTGGACTGGTAGCTGGAGAGGTGCCAGTTTGCCTTCTGGGCACTGCCGAGGTGCCCTTGAGCAAGGCACTGAACCCCAGGTGCTAAAGAGCTGTGTGTAGTCAACTCAGATCACTTGTCTTAAAGTACTGCAGTCTCTGTACATGTGGAATATGGAACTAGACTGAGATATTTTTAAGAATCCTGATACAGTTTCACCAATAAGTCGCCCATGCTGAAGCGGGACATCTAAACTCAGGTATTTACCACTCTGTTGGTTATATGAGAGCAACACCCAGGTGGTGCACTTGGAAATTTGACTTAATAAATTGTTGAGGACCGCCTGAATGCACCATTAGTTTCTGTGTGACTCATCTAAGGGGGAGACACGTCTTCAGTCTGGTCTTGAGGACAATCAAAGGACACACTTTCTAGTCTTTGGCGGGAAGCAGCAACTGAAGCTATTGTTGCAGTTTGGGCAACAAACGGGTCCGAATGGGAACTGATGAGATTTTATTGATACCAATGCCTGTTACCGATTCTGCTTATGAGCCAGATTGTTTATTGATTCCTTTATTGGTTCCTGATCAATTACATGTGTGGGAAAAAAAGTAGTCAATGTTTTATCAACCCTGTGTCTGAACACAGTGTATAAACAAACTAGGAAAAAGGGCATGCATGTGATTCAGGTGTGCAAAAGCTCCACTGTGCTAAGAAAAAACGTGTTAATGTTACTATAACATGATATTCACCATTGGTAACAGACGCTGCCCTGCTGGGAAGCAGTGACACTCATGAGTAGTGTCTTTCCTTGAATTTAAGACCATGCCGCATAGAAAGATGCTTCAGCATAGAGCTGGTCTTTCCACTCTTACTTAAAATTACTATTTTACAAACATTATGGCAGCACTTTTGTCATCTTTCTTAAGCTTCATTTTAGCTTACAAATTTCCAGAGGTGCAGACGCTTGAGTTTGACACCACTGTTTTGCATTGTGCAACTATGAGAAAAACATGCCGGCATTGATAAAAGGAAGTGATAAACTTGGAGGTATGCGATTCCAATTTGGAACCAGTTCTCAACCAATACAAACAGGGGAGTACTAAGACTATGCTGCAATTTGGACATCCCAATGACACCTTCTTATGTAGTGTAAGTTGTAAGTAAATGGACCATACGTCTATAATAAAACTGTTTTTTGCATGCAATGTATTTTAAGTGTCACTGAAAAGGGAATACAGCCAAACTGCATGCGTGTATAAATAATGTTCTTCCAAAAGCACATCAGTCAAAGCCTAATAGAGATAACAGAGCACTGAGGACGCTCTAATACTGATCTCAGTCAGTCATCTGAGAAGCAACTCAACTCAAGTGTCACTAAACCCGCCGACAGCATGGACTCTGGTAATGTGAGGCGGGTTCAGGTGTGTCTGAACAGAGCTGAAGGCCTGCATGTATAATTCAACACACACACATATGCAGCTAATGAGAATGACCACGGTTTGACACCAGGGGCTTCCCATAGCAAACCCACCCAGGATCCCCTGCACAACAGACGACCTGGATTTGGCCCAGGGAACGTGTGTGTGTGTGTGTGTGTGTGTGTGTGTGTGTGTGTGTAAATAGAGGAATAGAGAACAGGAAATCACAGTAAGTCTGTTCGCTGCAGGATGCATGAGTAATCTGCTTATTTTGTCATATGACCATAAAAATGTGATTACATTTTATTAAACCCGTGTGTGTGTGTATCAGACACATAGTTTCATGTAATGCAGCCATGGTCGGTCAACATATGAGTTTGACCTTTTTACGGTCACACGTGTCATTAGGGTGTAAACGGACATCAGACTGGGTCTCGAGCTCTGCGGTTCACACATAAAGGACTCCTCTCTCGGTAATGTCCACCAGAGTGTACACAAAGAAAACAATGCAGTGTCACATGTGAACTGGTGTTGATCTGATCGACAGGCTTTGGTTGGACCAAACAAGCACGAGCTCAGAAAATTCCCACAAGTCACCACAAACTTCACTTTGTGAGCGTTTCGCCATTTGAACAAATCACTTCCAGACAGCAGGAGTGCGCCAGCTGCACATTTCACACACAAATGTCTAACTTACCCCATGCTCTGAGGATCTAGATGCTGTGTAGGGGACTGATTCCACACACAAACCCACTTTTTGTCCTTTTCTCAGCGGTTTCCAAACGGATTCACTTCTTCTCCGATATCCTGACGAAACTTACATTTCCAAAAAAAAAAAAAAAAAAAGACAAATCACTTCCGACTCCAGATTCCCCCCGTTTCCCCTCCAACAGTACTCCTCTCCTCTCAAGTCAGTTGTACTCCAGTCTGTCTGCCTTCCTTTGTCCACCGGTGGGTTTCCACCGCCAACAACACCGCGGATCTGTCGTCCCCGTGCGTAATTACGCACCGTGACCCGTCAGGCTCCGTCCTGCGGGTCGGACAGGCGGAGGAATGCCGATAAAAGTCAGGCAGCACAGGGCTTTTGGCTCAAACCTCGTCCAGGACTTGTGCAGCACTCCCCTCCCGCCTCTGTGGCAGATCACTGGGATCCCATTCAACTCTATCTGTAGGACCGTGGAGCCTCTTAAGCGCCATCTGATGGCCACAGTGCAAACTACTACCCCCCACCCCACCCCCACTACATCTTCCTCATCCCCACTTTCCACTTAAATGTCAGAATGTGAAATACTACATGTGGAAATAGCCTGAGGACAGTCTTAAAAGCCCCCCTCAGTGCGTATTTATGAGATGCAGCGTAATAAAAACAAGAAGCATCTGAAAATACTGGTGGAAGAACAGAAGCCAAATGGCTGTTTACTATAAAAAAGCTTCCCCAAATAATCACTCAGATGTACAATCCTGCACCCACTGACTGTGCTGATCTCACCATAAATCAGATTATATTATACATAAAGCTGTTTATAAAGAGCTATATGGTAATCACACGAAGCACTATGACGGATGAAATCTAATAAATCAAATAAATATTTTGCTGTTCATGGGACAGTGAAAAATTTATATAATCTGGTCGTGAGAATACCACAAAGCTCACTTACCTCACTGTGCTACATTTACATTGAGACCCTACAGGAATATTATGCAGTTAGTAAAACGGTTCTATTCATTAGGGAGCAGAGCGTATTTCATAGCAGTGATTATATAACCAAGTGACTGTGTTCATCTCACTGAAAGTCACATCACATCAGGGGGTTTCAAAGATATTTGTTTAAACAGAACTGTAGAAAACCTGACAAAAGATATGACCCTTTAAATCTCACACCGAACATTATCCACATCAAAATAAAAAAAAGCACACAATAAAAGTAATATACACTGCTCAGATTAATTTTATTTTATTTTTATAGCCCAACATCACACATCACTAGTTGCCTCAGAGGGCTTTACAATATAGGACCCCAAAAAACCCTTTTAAAAAAATGAAAGAAACTCAGGAAGAGCAAGTGAGGAGGGATTCGTCTTCCAGGATGCACAGACATGCCATATTTATTGTATACAGATCAACATTATAAAATTAGAGTGATCCATATGACAAAATAATACATAGAAGGAGAGAGATGCACAGCAACAACAATAACAACCATATAATGTCAAAATATGAATAATAATTATAGTAGCATTAATTAGTTTATATCTTATATCCATCCATTCATTTTCATCCGCTTGTCCAGGGCCAGATCATGGGGGCAGCAGGCTAAGCAAAGCACCCAAGATGTCCCTCTCCCCAGCACAATTTCCAGCTCCTCCTGGGGGACCCCAATTCCCAGGCCCAGTCATTTCGGTTGCTTGTGATCTCATTCTTTCAGCCACTACCCAGAGTTCATGACCATAGATGAGGGTTGGGACGTAGATGGACCAGTAAATCGAAAGCTTCACCTTCCGGCTCAGCTCCCTCTTCACCACGGCGGTCCGGCGCAGCGCCTGCATCACTGCAGAAGCCGCTCCAAACCGCCAATCCATTTCACGCTCCATTCTACCCTCACTCATGAACCTGAGATACTTGAACTCCCTTGCTTGGGGCAGTAACTCTCCCCCAACCCGGAGAGGGCAATCCACCATTTTCCAGCAGAGAACCATGGCCTCAGATTTGGAGGTGCTGACTCTCATCCCGACACTTCGCACTTGGCTGCAAACTGCCCCAGTGCATGCTGGAGGTCACGGTGTGATGAAACCAACGGAACTGCAAAAAGTAAATGATGTGGTTCAGGACCCCTTCCTTTCCGCGGCTGCACCTCGAAATCCTGTCCATGAAAATCACAAACAGTATCGGTGACAAGGGAGAACCCCCTTGAACGCGTTTGACTTTACACTGAGAATGCAAACGCAGCTCTCACTTTGGTTATACAGGGACAAGATATCTTGTATGTATACATTAATATATGATAGTATGTATGTGTAACAATAATAATCATATGTATGATAATAATATTAGAAAAAGTAGGACTAATACTAATAGCAGTAGTAGCAGGGATCAGGCAGGACAACAGCAGCAGCACAACCACAATCCAGGTGCAACCCCGATCTGTGAGAACCTCCAAGAGGAGAAAGCAGAAGGGTAAGAAGCCAAGTTAGTAACATGCATAAATGGGACATGAATATTTGTAAATGAAGAGAGAAATAGAGGAGAAGACAGGAGCTCAATGTATCTTAGGAAGTCCCCTGGCAGACTAGGCCTTTATCAGCCTCACTAGGGGCTGGTTCAATGCAAGCCTGAGCCAGCCCTGACTAACTACTGACACTGAAAGCTCTGTGGAAATATAATTTGGTTGTTCCGGTGATTTTTCGGCAGATAGAGTTTATAAAATGCTTTGCCTAGTCATGAATCAGATCAGTGCTCGGGTCTTGAATTGTCTTTTACTGATCACATTTATAAGATTTATGAAATCCACATATTGTTTTAAAGTTCTTCATAAATCTGATTTGATCTGACATGTTATATACAGAAACAAATGAGCATTGACACACACATGCACATATAAACATTGTGTGGAATATAGTAATCACCCAAAAGATGGTATAAAATGCCATTATTAATTATAAGGTTTTGGCAGTTTCAAAGTGGAGTTTTGTGAATGTGAAACTTTGCTAATTGGTGAAAAGACGACAAGAAAACCAGAGAGCACTTCACCCACTTACTTCTTTATATTAAAGCTTCACAACTCTCCTTATAAAACTGTAGAAAATCACTGTTGCTTCACATGTAGGAGCTGCACTTCATCTCGTTAATTCATACAGGCCTTGGTTTTGAGTCACCACTGATTTAAAAGAGACTATATTTGCATAAATATGAGGTGAGCATAGGAGAGCAGGGCATGATCAAATGTAGTGGAAGAGCGATGGGAGCAGCTCCTGTGCACTAATCGTGCTGCTCAGTGGCCTGTTACAGCGATGCAGCTGGCTGCTGCTACGTGCTGCAGGGAGGCAGCAGGGAACATCAGATCTCTGTCTTACATGCAAACAACCCTCGTGTTCATTTAGAAAGACACTTTTCAGCCGGTCCGAGGCAGTTTGCAGCACAGCTGGATGGACTGGGCAGGATGGAGCTGAACCTCCAGGCCTCTGCCTTAACACAAAGGGTATTAATCACCTCTGGCAGCACCAGCATGCACACACAGATGGGTCGGCTTGGAGAAGATTTCTCTCCTTTTTCAGGTCAAGCAGCGGCCGAATCAAACTCAAAGTGTCTTCTTCATGTTCACTGTGGCAGGAGGCACAGAAAGACAAACACCAGTATGATGTGGCAAACAAGGCATCATCAGCACTGGAAATAAAGCCTAAACAGCCAATGATTACATTTTTAAAGAGGCTGTTTTGCAATTAATGTGATTGTTTGACTTTAATTTTTTATGCAAGAAGATGTTCTTCAGTCAAAAGATTATGCAAATTTCCACAGCACCAAGTGATTTTGTCTTCGTGTGTATCCCTGTCTAAATCATTCATCACATGTTGGAAGCTCTGACATCCAAGTTGTAAGTGGGCAGTTGAAGAGCAGCAAAGAGTAGCAAAATATTTTTCTTTGTGTATTGATGATCTCCTTCTGGAGTTTCATAGCTCATACATGCAATCCTCTTAACTCTGGAATGTCAGACCAACACATAAAAATCAGCTGCATGAACATCAGAGGGTGATTCAGGCCCCAGTTACTTCAGGTCAGTCAGTCAGAGGAGCACGTCAGTGTGATCAGCAGGAAAGCGCAAAGAGCCAGTAAAGACTTATTAAGGTGATAGTTCAAGGTTAATATCCATTCAGGCCAGCTGGAGCTGTGGAGGCTGTAAATGCACCACAACACACATTAGCCACCTGCTGATAATCGCTTATTAAAAATCACTGACGAAAAACTAATTTAGGACCAGTGGTGGAAAGTAATTAAGTATATTTACTCAAGTACAATTTTGAAGTACTTCACTTCCATTTTCTTCTGCTTAACACTTCTACTCCACTACATTTCAGAGGAAACTGTTACATTTTTTACTCCATTACATTTCAAATCAAATCAGACTTTATTCAAATACCACCTTTCATACAATCGTGAAGCCCAAAGTGCTTCACACCACAGGATTAGAACAGCACAGAAACGTTATAGATAAATAACTAGACATTACAACAATAAACAATAAAATGTTTGAAATAAATAACATTTAAAAGAACAAATAAACACAAGGGCCCAGCAGACATTTGTATGTAAAATGGGACTGACCATGGGTTCCATAATGGCCCCATGCCAGTTGGCCACATGAATGGGTTTACCTGTGGTAGTGGGGTTATGCTAGGGCTACCTGGGTACCAGGTGGGTATGTGCCCAAAATAGGCATCTTATCTGGGGCCCGTGGGTAAACCCACCTATATGGCAACTGACATGGGGCCATTATGGAACCTATGGTCAGTCCCATATAGGGCCCATTTTTCAGCCCATTTACTACGCACATAGGCTCCACATACAAATGTTGGGGGGGAATGTTTGCAGATTCAGATTATTAATACAAAACATAATCAAAAATAAATTATGATTTATTAGCCTACTGAGAATAAAGATAAGACTTAATTGATCCCTTGGTGAAATTCACAAACTATCTGACAGTGTACATCATAAAAAAATAGCTCCACCTTTAACAGCTGCAACATTAAAGTAATGCACATATTAATGCATCAATAATTATAATTAAATGTACAGAATATATTTGATGCTAATACTTTGTGCCTTAACTTGAATACAATTTTAATGCAGGACCTTTGCCTGTAGCAATATTTCTACACTGTGGTATTGTTACTTTTGCCCAAGTAAAAGAGCCAGTTGCGCAAAACACCTTAATTTGTCATTTTATGACACCTGAAACTTAATTTTTCCTAAACTGAGGGATTTACTAATGGATGTTGCACGTAATCCCTGAGAAGGTTTCCTTTGTTAGGTAAAAATGGTTAGGCATGTACTGCACTGAAAACATTGACAGTGGTAAAATACAACAGTCCATGATAACCATTTGTTTGCTTGCATTCAAGTTTGTGATACCTTAGTCTTTTGTGCAATAGTGTGACTTACTTTAAGGAATTCCTTGAGTATAAGACCAAGATAAGGAGAAAACCTTAAACACTTAAGTAAACATTTTAAGGAGACCTGAGGGAGGAGACGTGTTTTGGGCAACTGATTTTTTCTTGAGAAAGCCTCAACATGGACTTGTCAAACATACAGCCTGTGGGCCAGAACCGGGCCAGCCAAAGGGTCCAATCCGGCCCACTAGATGACTGGACTAAGAGGTGCCAGGTTTCAGGAGCAAGTTAAACAATGCCGACTTCATGTAAAATTCTGCTTCAGAGGCTTTTCCACCTGGACCAGAATAAAGTTATCTGATATAACAATGAATACATACTGTGACCATGTTTAAAGATATTAAACATTGTGCAAAATTTTGTCAACCGGCAGCTTCAGTTCAAAAGAATCTGTATCAGGAAATGTATGGATGGATGCACATGTAATGAAACTGCACTTATTTTTCTTAAGACATGTCAGACTGTATATCTGTTTTGTAAGAGGATGGACGTCTACAAAAGTAATTCTTTACACCAAAAAGGGAAAATGTTGGAGCTGATGTTAACGATGGTTTTATTGGTGTGACCCATATGAGATCAAATTGGGCTGTACATGGCCAATGAAATAAAATGAGTTGCCTTGAGGTGTATTGTGCCACTGGCCCTTGAGTACTTTATTCACCACCAACGTCAACGTGACCTTAAAATACCTAAAACAGTTAAAGGTAAGGGGGTGAGCTCTAAACACAGGCCAGCTCATCAAAACTAAATAAAGTAAAACTATGGTGTAATCAACATCACGTTTTAAACTTCTCCAGGGCCAAAAACATCTGACCAGCAGGGGGCAGCAACGCGCATGCGCTACCTTCACTCTGCCACAACTTGGTGAAGAAGGCACGTTATCGTCATGCGGTTACGTAATCATACAGCGACCAACGATGTGACACACGAGGATGTTTTACTCTACGTTCAAATAGAGGATTTCAGCTATTATTTTGTCAAATAAAGAAGAAAGAGCGACTCACCTAGCCGCAGAGGACGAGATAAATCAAATATGGCGGACTTTTCGTCGCTGGGTCTCTCAGACTGGCTGGTTAAACAGTGTAAACAGCTGGGCATCAACAAACCCACTCCTGTGCAGGAGAACTGTATGCCAGCTATACTAGAAGGTAAGACAGCTTCTACTCAGTCTTAAGGGTAGAAATATATCACCAGGCTATCTAACGTTACCTATAATGTAAACCTCTTCTTGTGAACGGCAGAATGAGCGGTCTGTAAAGTTAATTATACAGATACGGTACAGGTATTCATAGCAAATGTAACTTAGTGTTCTTTAAGAAAGGTAAACACTTGACTAATACTCTAAATTAGCATTAGTACTGTATAGTTCTTCTGGTTATATATATATTTTTTATAACTGGTTACCATGTTTCCACAGATTCAGAGGTCTGGGACCAGGCTGCTTTTCTCCCATGACTCTTCCTCAAAATACACATTCTTGGTTGTCATCAAAAATATGTCCCATCTGACTGCTGCCGAATTTGCCAGAATAAGCTGTATATCAGAAAATGTGAAAGTAGTGATCTTGAAAGTGTGCGAGTTTGTAGTCAAGCAAAGACAAAACAAATAATGTGATTTATTTAATGGAGATTGGGTTGGGCCCCATGATGAGGAATGTATTGTAATTCTTTAAGAGAAACCCTCCAAAGTCACCACATGGTACAGTCAGTTAAGTTCAGAGCAGGTGAATAAAGGTGTTCTGTGTTTTTCCCTGCAGGTCGGGACTGTTTGGGCTGTGCTAAGACCGGAAGTGGAAAGACAGCAGCTTTTGTGCTGCCAGTGCTGCAGAAACTGTCAGAGGATCCATACGGCATCTTCTGCTTGGTGCTCACTCCCACCAGGTCAGTGCCAAATATCTGTCCAACTACTTTAAGTGCTTCATATTCAACAAGATGCAGCCTGACGTATTGTATTCGTTTTAGATTCAAAAGTTCAAAAACACCTTTTTTATATACAGAAGCAACTGGACTAAATAAACTTCCAGTATCTCTGAAACTGACTGAAGCGCTGAGAGATTTTAAGCAAGCTTTGAAGAAATGGCTGCAAATAGTCTCTCAGAATAAGGACCTTGGAAAAACTAATTACAGTGTTGTTCTATATTTTCTGTATGTAATTATATAGATATTGTATTTTTGCGCATTTGTCTTGCCAGAACTGGCATCTTGCCCCACTCCCAGAGGATTTCAGTGGAAAAAAAGCAGCGGCTTTATTGTGTAGTTCAATCCTTGACAGTTGTAGATGTATATAATAACTGTCCTCAGGCAAAGCAGTTTTGTGTGTATTTTCTATCTATCTGTCTGTCTGTCTGTCTGGCTGTCTATCTATCTATCATGTTATTATTCAGTGTAAGATTGTTTGCTGAATGGTTCTTTTTCTTGTTCATTACTGGTCATTTCAGATAATTTCATTTCCAGGTATTCCCAAAAAAGAAGAGTAAATGTTTCAAGATCTAAAACATGGGTGTCAGTCCTTCAAAATAAAAGACTCTTTGTCTCAAACTGAACAATCAAAATATAAAAGTCTTGGAATGTTAGATCCAGGCGTCAGATCCTAAATAATGTTTCTGAGATATAAAGAGAAAGAGATGTAAAGAGTCTTATTCAAAACCATCAAATCTACATTTAGGATTTATGTCGATACCTTTAATTTACCCAAAAAAAACCCCCAAAAACCTTGATTCAGAATTTAATTTCTTCCATATTAATATTTGTATGTAGAAGGGCAATCAAATTTGGGTTAAGAAACTAAATAGAAGTAACTGGCAACATTTCTGAGAGTTGATGGTCAGAAAACTCACATAAAGCATCAAGCTATTCAATGTTTTTAGTTTCCTGTATCCTTTAAAGTTTACCAGTCAGGGTTTCAACTCGAGGGGTTGTCATTTCAGCTCACTAGGACAAACAGAGTTGAAAACATTTTTCAAATAAATCTGTTTCTGTCACAAAAGTAATGCACTTGTCATTGACTAGCTAAGATGAAAAGCACTGCGTGTAATATGTTCCAGTATTTCCAGCTGATGATATTGTACATGTGATGTCATGCAGGGAGCTGGCCTATCAGATTGCAGAGCAGTTTCGAGTCTTGGGGAAGCCGCTGGGTCTAAAAGACTGCATCATCGTTGGTGGAATGGGTAATTATTAGATTATTATGAAAGTCTGCTGGAGTTTTAAAGCTGTGGTGTTGCACTGCTGCTGCAGGAACCTAAACAAAACACTGCTGCCAGTTACCGTTTAATTCTGTCTGAACCTCTCCTCTGTGCTGACATCGTCACTGCTGTGTTACTAACAGACATGGTGAGCCAGGCCCTGGAGCTGTCCAACCAACCACATGTGGTCGTAGCGACGCCGGGCCGGCTGGCTGATCACATCCGCAGCTCCAACACCTTCAGCATGAGCAAGATCCAGTTTCTGGTGAGTTCAGGAAGGACCACAAACTGAGACTTGGACAAGGTTTCGACGCTCTGTCTCTGCTGCAGCTCTCATATTCTTAAAGGGACAGTTTGGATCTGTTTAAGTGGGGTTGTATGAGGTACTTATCCAGAGTCAGTTTATAACATACAGCAAATGTCAGTCCACACGTCACCAGTTTCAAGTGAAATCCTTTGTTAAAATCAATTTTATTAATGCCTGAAATGTTAGATCTGTGTATGAGGAGACTAGGTAAGTATAGTGAAGGTTAAAGAATAATAAGGTCAGGTTTGGACATTTGATGGCACGTCTTCACATGGCATCATCTTTTGTGTGTTTGTCAGATTATGGACGAGGCGGACCGGCTGTTGGAGCAGGGCTGCACTGACTTCACCAAAGACCTGGAGACGATCTTGGGGATTTTACCGGCTAAACGGCAGACGCTGCTGTTCAGCGCCACACTCACTGACACTCTGCACGAGCTGAAGAACATCGCCATGAACAAACCTTTCTTCTGGGAGAGCATGTCAGAGTGAGTAACCTGCTGCTGTCTAAAGGCTGTTTGTGGAAATAATTAGAAAAATCCACAGTCAGGGAGAAGACAGAAAGACGTTACAGGTGTTTAAAACCTTGTTTACAGAGGTAATTTTCTAGGTAATAAACTAGTTATTTCAGGTCCGTTCATTAAAATAAAAGACAACACTGAGGGTCACAGTTGCTTTAGCTTCTGTGCCTCATTTCAGATGCATTGTGTGCAAGAAATCTTGTGTGTTATTTATAAAACAGGAGCACCAGCCTGGAAGATTAGTTTGCTTGTCATCTGATCTGAGGTGCAACTGATCACTGAAGCATATCTCTCCCACAAATGCCTTTGGATGCAAGGCAGAGTCGTGCAAATAATGGGAGTTAAGTGTGGCTGACTGAGCATTCTGCTAGATTTACTGATGCTCAGATATGTGCAGGGAGCAGCTACAAACTCATGCAGGTGTGTTCGGCGTGAAGCAGAAAGTGTACCACCAGTGACGGCAGACTCAAAGTGGGTGCAGAACAAAACATTATCACCGCTTGACTTCATTGTTCTCAGCTATGGTGTGGGCAGAAAAATGAGTTGCGTCTAATTTCCTTCAGGCTGAACATGACTGCAGCACTCAGGCTTTTGAACGCTGTGCCGTCGAGCAGATTTTCTCTCACTCTCTTCAGCTGAATATGAAAGCATTCTGATCTGATCATAACGATGACATTTAAATTCTCCTTGTGCAGAATTCTTGTGAATCCTGGCCTGAATCCATACCAGCTTTAGAGCTGCTGTTCTGTAGAACAACCTCCGACTTCTCTGCCAACAGATAATGAATCTATCTGTGTCTAACTAACTACAGGGAACAGTGACATATCACATCATTGTTGTTAACAGGACTCGAACCGTGGAAGAGCTGGACCAGAGGTACATCCTCACTCCAGAGAAGGTGAAGGACGCTTACCTCGTCCATCTGATCCAGAAGTTTACTGACGAACATGACGACTGGTCCATCATCATCTTCACCAACACGTGCAAGTAAGAAGCCCAGAAGTAATTAAAATACCTTATAGATCACATGCCTGACACAATCTTAATCCTAATGCAATAGAAGAAGAAGAAGTACTTCATTAATCCCAGAGGGGTATTTCATTTTTTTCACTCTGTTGTCATATAC
The DNA here is from genome assembly GCF_006386435.1 of Epinephelus moara. NCBI lineage: Eukaryota > Metazoa > Chordata > Actinopteri > Perciformes > Serranidae > Epinephelus > Epinephelus moara. Next base: position 32,174,542 of record NC_065515.1, read on the forward strand.
ACTCAGGCCCGAAATACATACAAGCGCAAACAGGACCTGTACATGCATTACATGGAGAGATGTCAGAGTGAGGGGGCTGCCTTGGACACGCACCCCAAGCATTTGAAGGTTCAGTGCCTTACTCAAGGGCACCTCGGCAGTGCGAACTGGCATCTCTCCACCCACCAGTCTACTCTCAATACTTGGGTCTGTATGGGGACTTGAACTGGTGACCCAAGGCAAATTCCTGTCGGCTGAGCTACTGCTGCCCATAGATGAACTGCCCAACATGGGGCTCCAACCCACAACCCTGAAATTAAGTCTCATGCTCTACCAACTGAGGTAGCTAGGTGACAAATGCAGGGTTTTCTCAAAGAAACCTTGTAGCCTTTGAAGCTTGAAGTGTTGCCAGTATGGTGTTGCTTCAACTCCATGATGATTTTTAAGGATGTAGTTTTGGTGAATTGGGTTGTGATTTTTAGCCAAATGTTGGTAATGTATGCAAGTGGCTGGTAGATTTGCTTCACTCACCAGCCAAAGATTTGTGGTAATCTATTGAGGTGTTGGTTAGGTTTGAACACTGACTAGCCATTTTGCCAAATTTAAAGGTGAACTACTGGGGTGTGCCATATCATCTAGTTAACAATAATACCGCTATATTTTTTAACATGATATGAAAAATTCAAAGTGTGATACTCGCGACATTGACATCATACTGTTACCCAAGCATGGCTGAAAGCAAAATTATTACAGACTCTGTGGTGGTCCAAAAAAGAGGAACAGCATCAGTAGTGTGGATTAAACTGTGGTGGCGGCTGTTAGGCCTGGGTGTCTTGAATGTTTCATGAACAGCCCCGGACTTCTCTTAGCGACTCTTTTAGCGAGTTATCGCTCAGGGAACTCATTCAGTGGCTCCTCTGGCAGCAGTGCAGCATCTCTCAAACTAAAGAAATGAGACATCATTTTTGTTTGAATATTTGAAGGCAAACTGTTGACGTGTAAACTACACCATCTATTTTGTTGCAGTTCTATTTTCTTAAAATGAATACCCCTGAAATATCATGATACTAATTTATCGCCCACCCCTTGTATACTATTCATGATTTGTAAATGCGCTTGCCATCGAAAAGTAAAAGTAAAAGCCAACCCCAGATTCACTCTTGTTTGGCATTTTGCCTCAATATATTTGGAATTTTTCTGTGCTGTTTCTTTTAGATGCCCGTTGCTTACTGTCTGACACCTGGTCGCTACTTTTTTTTTTATAAAGTCCTGACCTCAGATGAGCACAGATGGGGTACATGTCCATAGACATCCTTAACACAGAAGAGAGTTAACACAGGCAGAGGGCTGAGTCTCTGCAGAAAAATACATTACCACACACTTCTAGTGGGTCATAAGAGATGATTGAGAGGGATAACTTCTGTACGAGTGTATACATTGTTTTTTGGGAAAATCCTCTATAGTGTATCTTTAATTTTGTGCCTTGGGTCGACAGATATTTAGAATAAAATGTGTTTTTTTTTTCTTATCTATGAAACTTAAGCCCGAGTGCAGTCAGTATCCAGGGGTCCCTGCGTATGTAACTGTTATTGTTGATTTGGTGTGGTTCGTATGAAAAGCACATTTATTGCTTAAAATAAGTTTGTTTTTCTTTCTCAGGAACTGTCAGATCCTCACCATGATGCTGCGTGAGTTTAACTTTCCTACCATCTCCCTGCACTCCATGATGAAACAGGTGAGAAATCACAAGCTCTCTTTTTCAGCTCTGAACTGAGTCTGTCACTGAGAAAACAGTAAAGGGAGGCCTGCTCTAGGATGTTTTTAGGGTTATAAGGGACTCTGTATCAGAGTCTGTTTTACTGGTCCATTTAGTTTGCACATACAAAGAATTTTAATGCTTCAAGTGACAAAAAGGTGAGACTCTGTCTTTCCTCGACAAGCTCATGTCGGACGTTGAAATTACATTCGTCTCATTAAAGCCGTTGTGATCATGTAGGAACTGTCAGTGTAAGGGATTAACGCAGATTAAAGGAAGTGAAAGGGGGCCAGCGGAATGAACACCTGCTCTTTATCTTCTCCAGAAACAACGATTTGCAAACCTCGCCAAGTTCAAGGCCAGCGTCTTCAAAATCCTGATTGCGACAGACGTGGCTGCCAGGTAAGAAGCTCCGCTGAGCCGCTGCGTGTCTCAGGCACGATGGCAGCCATTTTTACACCTTTTAAAAGTTTAACATTTGTAAAGTTGTCACACAGTTTCAGACTTAGAGATTCAGCTGTAGACAGTCTGAAATCACCTTGTTCTGATATCCTCCTTGTTCTTTCTGAATTGCAGAGGTTTGGATATTCCAACAGTCCAGGTCGTCATCAACCACAACACCCCCGGCCTTCCCAAGATCTACATCCACAGGGTCGGACGAACAGCAAGAGCAGGTAACCTTTGATAACTTCCTAGAAGATTTTAACTTTCCTCGTTAAGTGAAAAGATCAGAAACACCAACATCAGTGACTCACTCTGGTTTCATTTCACATCCAAAATAAATGCAGCTTATACATGACAAGGTTTTCCTCTTCTGCAGGGAGGAACGGAGTGTCCATCACACTGGTGACGCAGTACGACATCCACCTGGTGCACTCCATTGAAGGACAGATTCGTAAGTTAGTTGGTTATGAGACTGAATTAAAATCTGGGGTAAAACTTGTAGCAAATCCAGTGTTCACTCACACAGGATAGAAAAGTCCTTATGGTCAGGTAGTACGTTTACCAGCACTTGCCAGCTGTGACTTTTTATACAGATGCTCCCTTTTCATTTCTTGTCGCTTTTTCTGACCGTGAAGGAAGAAAGAAGGAAGGAAGGAAAACCATAGACAGTGTAGACTGATAAGAATACAGTTTCATAGCATTTACCACTTACCGGTAACCCAAAGAAGCTGTAAATACCAGGCCCCAGTGTGTGTTGTAAACCTCCAGTGTGTGTACATGTGTGTGGTGTATCTCCAGAGACTAAGCTGAAGGAATATCCTGTGGAGGAGAAAGACGTCCTGAAGATCCTCACCCAGGTCAACGTGACCAGACGGGAGTGTGAAATAGTACGAACGCCTCTTTTCTTTATTTTCAGTCACATCATGGTATTTTAGTGTGTGATAGTTCGTGTTAACTGGGTCTGTCGAGTGTTCTGGGCTATATTCATGATGGATTTGTTAGAGGCAGTACCTGAATAACATTCTCATTTCTTTGACTTAATGAGTGTGTAAGTCTTCAGTCATGGCTGTGTGTATATTAGACATAGATTTTCTCACTAAAATGACTCGTATTGACTTGATGATAAACTCTTTTCTGTGTCGTAGAAACTTGAGTCGACAGACTTCGATGAGAAAAAGGAGATCAACAAGAGGAAACAGCTGATCTTGGAGGGGAAGGTACGTTCCTTTCTTTTTGTTGACAGCCATTTAACGTTGCTTTTGTTTCACCAGATCTAACATGTTTTTGCAGCGTCAGGTTTTCCTGTACATTTATGTAAAGGTTTTGGATAGCATGTGGTGGTAATCATAGGTGAAATGGAGAAAGTAATAATTTACCAGACTACTTCATCTGAACATGCAGAAAGTGATGCTTACAGGAAATTAACTTCAACTCAAATGGTAAATGAAAGGAGCAGCGTGTAAGATTTAAGGAGATTTGGTGGCGTCTAGCAGTGACGACTGCAGATTTCAACCAGTTGTAACTTCTCCAGGTTAAAATTCCTTTGTTGAGGAGGTTTAGACTGGGTGCCAAATTATCCAAAGATGTCTCTCCACCTCCAAAACAAATGGAGGGGATTTAAACCAGTAAAAAACACCAAATAAAGCCGTTTCATGTTGAAAACAATCAGTGATTTCCAGTGCTGCTCATCACAGAGGGGCTTCTAACTATGGCGGTCAATAGGAAAACAGGATTTGCCCTATCTGGAGCCAGTGTTTCGTTTGTCCGTTCTGGCCTTCTTTAGCATGGCGGTGCAACATGGTGATCTCTGTGGATATGATTTACTCTGTGTGTTGATATAAATGGTTCATTAGGTAACAGAAACACAACAATTCTTATTTTCAGGTGATGATACACTAAAGGAAACACTCCATTTCTGCCATTTATCCCCCTGACTACGACACACTGGGTCTTAAAGTTGATTGTTGATTTGTGATCAAACTGCTGTTTCAGGATCCAGACCTGGAGGCTAAGAGGAAGGCCGAGCTGGAGAAGATCCGGAGCAAGAAGAAGAAGTTCAAACAGAAAATCGAGGAGACCATTCAGAAACAGAAACATGGACAGCTGAAAAAGAAACTGGCAAAGAGAAAACAGATGAAAAAGAAAAAGGCGGCACAGGAAACGGCGTGAAAACGGCCGTGACCCATGTATATACTCAAAGATTTATGACTGTACGATAATGTTTTCATATGTGAGCAAATAAATTTGAACCTTTCTGAATTCCATACCATCGAAACGTCGTCTCAAATTGACAGCCTTTATTGATTCAGTTTAACAAGGAACCACCATGTTGTGATGAAACTTCACTGCAAAGACGTTTCAAATAGGTATTTACATCACATTGAGCTCTCAATCTGTTGACGTAGAGAATCAAGGGTTTGGATGCAAATGTTTCAACAACTAATTTACAACTGAATCACTTCTTCACTGCACATGTTGCAATTCATTGTGGCTCAGAAGATGGAAAAAAACATCAAAGCAATAATATTACGGCAGCGGGTTTTTAAAGCTATAACATGTTAGGAGTTCGGTGGAACGGGTTGATATGGGAAACTAATTCATCCAACAAAACAGAACTACTTCTAAGTCAATTAAACATGGTGACGTCTACTTGCAACATGATTGTCACATGTCTGCTGAAATGAGAAGCAGGTGAGAAGAAACAGTGGAGTACATTCTTACTGTGTTCAGAAAGCATCTTTCCTGGAAGAGTTAAAAAACTACAATCCCTCAGACAGTTTGAGGAACAGATACAAAATTAATGAAGGAAAACGGTGTCCGCCTCATTCCTGTTGTCAGCAAGTTGCTACAAAAATGAATTTTTTTTTTTTTTAGTAAAACTACACAAAATGGCTAAATAACACCCAACTGAACAAAACGTGACACACAAAGCAGCGAATCCTCCGACAAAAGCAAAGTTTGGATCAACTCAAGGTTCAGGTTTCACACAGTTCTCCAGGAAGAGGGTTTAAGGATCCACATAAATCTCAAGAGGAACTCTACAAGGAATACATAATGCAGGCAAAACAGCTTTGCACAAATCAAAAGTCCACAGAAGGGAAAAGAAATTCTACCAGTCTTCATTTTGTTTAACTCCACAGAGAAGGAAGGTGGCTTTTTCATCCGCCCGTCCTTTTGAGAAACGACCCAGCTGCTAAACTCACTGACCTCGTGTTTACCTGGCCTGATTTTATTATTAAAAAAATAAAATACAACAAGTCCTTTTCTGTGAGTTTCTTGAGCCCTCTGGTGTCTGGAAGGTTTTTTTAAATGCTGGTAGTTTGATTTTTAACTACATTCATGCTTGTGCTGCAGCTGTTTATTTGAAGGTGATTGGTTATAGGCACTGATTCAGGTTTCTCGTTCACTTTTCTTTGTCTCCTCGCCATCGTCTAATCGGTACTGATGGCGTTTCCACTGTGTGTAACTGGGGTTTAGTAAAGTTTCAAAATATATTCATCCACACAGGAACCAAAGCTCTTTCAGATTGTGGTGATTTATAAATTATAGGGTTATGTTGAGATTCTACACATATTTCTTAATTATTCAACCCCTGATTATCTTTAGTTTTTCGTGGCTGGGCAATATGGCCGTCAGCCTGGCTATATTGCTTGTCCTGAATACAATTCACAAACTCAAAACGCTGTGTGAAATGACACTGGGTTTTGCGACTACATCTAATGTGTGGTCATCTTTTGGGACAGTCCTAAAGCAACATTTTCCTCGACATGTTTAACCCCAGTGATTACCTGAACTCGTTTTCCAGATGTGGAAACTCTCATATTCTCCTCAGCCACCTTCCTTTTCTACTCCTTACCTGTGGTGGATTGATTGCCATGACCGCCTGTAAGCCTCGACTACTATCATCCTTCTCCCCCCTGACTCCCTCCTGTTTGGTTTCTTTCACCTCCAGCAGGGATTTGTGTGATGAGTGTGTACAGTCCACAATCCCCTGAGGACTCAATCAATGCAAAGCATTCAAGCATTTGCCAATCTAGGCGTATACAGAGTGTTGTCAAAAAGACATCTGGTCATGAAGCACAGCAGGACATCAACAACCCCTGCTTTCAAAAAGAATAAAATAAGGAAAAGCCTTCGCTGAAACATCAAATGACATTGAGTTGAAAGTTCAATGCTGGTCGTGTTTGATAGTTTCAAATGACTTTTTTGCAATTTTGTGCTCTGTGATAAGAAAGGTACTTCAGAGAAGAAAAAACTGTCCCATGATGGTCGCGATATCAGTGGGATTCGCGCGTCATGTCTTGAAAAAACAGTCTGAAATCCCCGTGCCACTCCACCACTGACGTGTGGTCGAAACCACCCTGTTAAAGACCTCGTGAATGAGCCAGTGGTTCTCAAGGCAAATGAACGGTATTTCAATTCAAGGCTCTTTAATCTCAGACTCAAGCACAGAAACCGTGTTTTTATTTCCTCTCCGAGAGGGTGTGTCGACTGCTGCTTCCTTCAGAGGCTGCTGAGGTTTATGGGCCCACTACATGATTGTTGGTGCCGCTCTCCTCCCACGATAAACCAAATTGAAGAGATCCAGGTTGAGAAACCAACCGTCTTTTTAGCATGGGGAGTTTTAGTTTCCTGTTTGATGGCTTTCTGTATTCATGCCCCCCTGCAAGTTTGGAGAACTAGTTCTTCAAATTCAGCTGGAAGGCTCTGAGCGTTCCTTCCTCTCCTGGAGGCTGTGGGTTGAGGGGGCAGGCTGGATTATTTTGTTGGGAGTTGAGCGCCTCATTTGGATTCCCATTAGAGACCGTTGAGATCTCCCCTTTCGTTTCCCTCAGCAGCTCTACCACACGCTGCCATCTTCTCGACTTCCCTCCTTCACTGTGCACGGGCATCGGTCCCTGCCTCTCGCTTGTTCACTCGGCCTCTCTTGCCATCTCCCTGCCCGTCTGTTCGTGCTCTCTTCTTCTACCCTCTTATTTCTCTCGCTGGTCATTGGTTTGGTTTCGCTATCCCGTCGCTTTCACTCGGTGGTGCTTCGGTTGTAGCAGAGGAAAACAGGTATCCATTTTATGTTTTTATTATTTCCCAGATTAAAAAGCTGATGAACTAAGCTCAGCTCAAGCCTAGCTCCCTTCTTCAAGTGACCTGCAAGACACAAAACAAGCTCATAAACAGTTGCTAAACTTTCAAATGTCACAAAGTCACAATGACGTTCATCAAAGATTGGGTTTCACATTGGTTGCAGGACAGATGGACGTCACAAAGTGCAGGTAGGATACATCACACTACAGTGACACCAACTATCCCCACATGATCCAAATCATCAAAAGGCAATTTATTGTCTCTCCATCTAAGAGCAGGAAATTCAGAATGTGTGAATTCTCAAAAGCTTAAAAAGGCTGGACAAATTTTTCATAAGGTTCGGCCTGTACAATAAAATGTGAGTAGATTTTATGTACTTACACTCTAATACTGTGACAGTCCAGTCACCCCACCATGCTGGTATGCACGTTCACCCTGGTAAGTCGAGTCCTGGGACAAAGCCACATCGATTTGGGACTTGAACTCATCACCCAGGTAGCTGTCCTGGAGAACAGGAGGACAGAAACATCATTGTAAATACATTTTTGGTCTTCATCACTGAGTGTAATCTCTTTAATGCAGACCTATTATATCATTCCAACCTTACATTAATTAATCTATGAAAAAATTATAAATCATAAAATGAAAAGGGATTTTAGATATTCAAAATAGAAATTTGAAAATTAATTATCATGAACATATCTTATACGATAACGCTTCATTTACTAAGTCAAAGTCATGTGTTACCTGAGACAGCTCTGGCTGGGAGAGGCCAGGCTGGCTCATCTGAGAGGGCTGGCTCATGGAGATGTAGCCCTGCGTGAGCGGCCCCTGGGAGAAGGGCTGGGAGGCCCCATCCTGGCTGGCCTGGCTGTTTGGTCCGTTACCCTGACTGGCACCCTGGTGTGCCGACCCACGGACCCTCTGCCGCCCGCCACGTCCAGGCTTACCCTTCATAGCTCCACGACCTTGATGGAAAAAGGAGATCAGGATTAGATTCAAAACAAACACCATAACCACCCATCCTACCAAGATCATAATCTTATTTATGGGAGAAGAATCACTAAATGAAGCTTGGGATTTATAGAGTATTATTGTTGGTGGACAATAAAGACAGGGCGTGATAGTCAAGAGCTCATAACATGAAACATTACGTGAGGAAGTAACATTAGTCCAGACTGTAGTTGGACTAGTTTGACCAAAGTTTGTTAATTTCCAGTTTATGTAATGTTCAGTGGACCATCTCAGTGTTGTATTGTACCTGCAGCCGGGCCGTTGGTCTGACCCAGGTAACTGGGCGGAGGCATTGGTGGCATCACCAGGTTGAAGGGTATGGGAAGATTCATGGCGGCCATGTGACCAGGGCCTGCCCCAATCATCCCGATCTGGTCGTGAGTTTGAAAGTACATGTTGGACGGACGTCCGGCTGAAAGAAAGCACGCAGAATGAGACTCATGTTGGTTTTTTAAATGAAGAAAACAAGATCAGGCAAACCTGGTTTTGTGGGACTGCGATGCAGCCTGTTGATAAAAAAAAGTTATTATCTTGAGTCAAACCATAAAATAAATACCAGCATTGCTGCGGTCATAGGCGGAACCGGGGATGAGGGCTTCACGGGCATCGTACATCGCAGTGCTCATAAAACGTCCTCCCTGGGAAAAAGACAATCGCCATTTTGTCAAGTTGGATAATTCACAGATTTAGAGATGTAAATATCAATAATTTTCATGATTAAAAAAAAAAAGTCCATGTAACACAAAATGTCCTAATTTTCCTGACCCCCGCTAAGTGTCTTCAAATGGTTTGTTATGTTATATGATAAACAGGCCTGCTCCCTGAAAGTCAGAGATTCAAATCACCAGTTGGAGACCCCTCAGTCTGCTGAGATAGCTGCAAGTCGAGCAGTTGGGGGGTTTTTGCTAGTCAGTGTGCTGTACAGTGTACTTCTGGAGACATTTTGGTCCTCGGATTTTGCTTCAGAGTGAGCGCTCATGATTTTCACGCTTCTCTTTGATACAGAGAGGTGCAGACAGGCAGGCAGTGGCCTAGAGAGGCAGAGGCTTTGAACTGTAAGGCTCTGAGATAACATTATCTTCACTCTTCTGTTGAGAAGTGGTGAATTTACAGCTCACAGCCACTTAATATGACACTTTTGGGGTTTTTTTGGCTTTTGTTTGATATCTAGTGTCAGCAAAAAATGTTGTTGCACATTTCCAAACTGTCTTTAGCAATAGTTACCTTGTTTACTATATTGCATGAATGCCGCTGTCTCACTGAATTACTTTAAACTTTATATGGAGGAGAAAAAAAAGATTTGTCAAATATTTGTGTTAAATGGCCAGATTCAGACAGTGTTTTGTTCTGCTCACAGGGTTGATGGTGTTGACCAGCTTGCGGGGCTTGCTGAACTGCATGAGGCTCTCCCGCAGGTTGTTGAGCGGTCCCTCCACGAGGACTTTCTGCTCCTTGTAGTTGTTCAGCAGGTTGTTCCACAGCGGCTGCTTGGAGAGGGCTTTGGGGTTTCCCACAATGATCACACCATACCTTCATCCACAACACACACAAGACGACTGCTCAGGGACGGGGTCGAAATCTTGTACTGAACCGCACTTTATGTAGTATCTTTATCAAAAATAACATCTTTTAAATTATTCTCGCATAAGGTTTTGTGTGTAAAATTCCAGTGGTCTGATAATTCCTACAATACACACGGCTACATACAATGAATAGTGGGCATGTCTTATTTAAATTGTCAAGACTGTAACAGAGTAGATGCAATGTGTGTTCATGTTGCAACAAGTCACCCTAAAAACTTCACAAGATGAAGTCTAGCTGTCAATAGTATCTGATTTGCACAATTCCTAATCAGCTTCTACAGGCAAATCTAAATAGCTCATCATAAACTAACGAGCTGTCTGTGCGCTGTGCCATGATTATCAACTGTGAAGGTTCTTACTTGGCTCTGGTCAGCGCCACGTTTAGACGACGTGGGTCATTCAGGAAGCCGATGCCCTGGTGCTCATTGGCACGGACACAAGACAGGATGATGAAGTCCTTCTCTCTGCCCTGGAAGGCGTCCACACTGGCAATTTCCACTTGCTATAATAGGACAGGACAAGAAGAGGATGAGAGGAAGACTGCACAGTACAAACAGAGGAAGAGATTTTGTCCAGCACCACAGAGTGACCTCACTAAACAAAATTTACAGTCAAGTCAAATTTAAAAGAAGTTTCAGCTCAGGTAATTACAAAGGATGAAGTTAAAATACATCCAATTGGGACTGTGTCTCAGCCGTGTGTGGTACCTGATAGAGTTTGGTGTGCAGGGAGCCGCTGAACTGCATGTACTGGACCAGGTAGGAGCGCTGACCCTCGTATGGGGTGATGATGCCGATCTGGTCGGGTTTGGCTCCAGCCTTCAGCAGCCTGGTGGTGATCTTCTCTACGTTGGCAGCCTCCGTCCTTGAAAACATCAGCGTCAGTTAAATACTGTACTGCTCAGTCCTTAGAAAATTACACTTGAAGTTTAATGATAGTAGGCTAATGATGGCTTAAAAATGCAAATTATGTCTATGGAGCCTCACAATCCTGTTCATGACTGACAGGAGAGGGCTCTCCCACCATTGAGGTTGGCAACTATTTCAGCCTGCCATACCGGTTTTGATGTGAAGGCTGTAAGGAGAGCTTCCCCTACTGAGTGGTTTCAGCTCGCCCTTTTCCAACCGCTTTAATATGTTACCTGTTAAGGTAGGAGGTCCCAGAGCTGGCAATCTCCTCCTGACCCTGAGTCACGTAGAAGAACATAGGCTTGTCCGGCTGCGGCCACTGGAAGTCAAAGCCCTTCTTGATGCGGTCAGCTGAGGAGAACATGAAGATTTCATTACATTTTTAGAGTTTGTAGATATTTTTACGTGCTACAGTCACAATTAATTTGCCCCTCCATCAAACCAGATAATGAACAGCTGAATCTTGACAAACCTGCAGTGACGCCATTCTGCAGGGAGCCCTCATAGAAGATGTTGGAGGGGAAGGCACTGAGAGCCGGGTGCATGCGGTACTGGACCTGCAGGCGGATTGGCCGGATCCCCAGAACCACCAAGCGTTCAAACAGGGACTGGGACAGACCTGCTTTGGCTGCTTTCTTACACATCACCACAGGCCCCAGCTGGCAGTGATCACCCACCAGAATGAGCTGGGAGGAGCAAGATGAGCCACACAAGTGTGACAATTGGGTTAATATAATATAACATATATATAACAGCAATGAAGGAAGCTCTTGTTCTGGATATTCAGGACAAATCATTTTGCTTAACCCAACATATTTAATTCATAATGTTAGCCATATAATTTACTCAAGTGTCTACAGTTATCAGACTTACATTCAGTGATTTTTAAGAATTTTTCCAAGAGAATTTTTAACCAAATTTAAGACTAATTTTTGGACAACTCATTGTTTTACTTATTCAAACACTACAGTTAAGTACAAAAGGCAAGTAGGGCTGCATCTACTTATTTTAATTTTCGATTAATATGTCACTTATTTTTCTGACTTATCAATTACTCGTGTGGTCTGTGAAAAATGTCGATCAGTGTTTCCAAAAGCTAAAGATGGCACCCTTAAATGTCTTGTTTCATCCAAAACCTAAAGATATTCAGTTTACTGCCATTAGGAGGTAAAGAAATTGGAGAATATTCATATTTATGTAGCTGGAATCTGAAAATATTTACTTTTTTCCCCCTTATATAATTACTCAAACCGATTAACTGATCATCAAATTAGTTGTTGATTAATTTAATAGCTGACAACTAATTGATTTATCAGCTCTAAAGGTTTTATGTAGGAATATGGTTATTAGAGGGAGTTAAGTTAATATAAATTTTGCCAACATTTGGACTTTCACGCAGAAGAACTCGACTAATTTTGAAAAAAGGATATTTAAAAAAAAAAAAAAAAAAAAAAGGGATAAGCCAAATATGATAAAATATTTGTGGCAATTAAGACCCCAAAAATTCAGATTTAGGACTATTTAATGACATTTAAGGCCAAAAAAACAGGCAGACGTCCTGTTTATTTAACATAATTAGACTTGCACCGATTACAATTTTTTGGGCCGATCCCGATTTGCAGAGCGCTTGGATGGCCGATTCCGATTTTGGCCGATTCTGATTTCATTTTTTTCAAACCACTTTACAGCACACAAGATATTGCAATATTTTCTAACTTTCCTTTGTTAGAGCATTTCAACCAAGATACAACCAGCTTTTCAATAATCATCTCAAACAAACAAAAACAGTGACACAGGTTGAGAAACTTAACTTCAGGTACAGTATTTGAATAAATAAGTAAAAAAGGCATACATAAATAAAAACATAGATAAATAAAATAATAATTCTTGGTGTATAGCATTTGTGGGTAATTTCTTGAATAGACAAAAAATCTCCTGTGGAAAATTCACACAGGTCTTCACATCTACAAAGTGCAGCGTTACGGACATTCTTATTTTAACAACTAGAAAAAAGGTGCACATTCTTCGGCACCGCGGACATGCGCATCTTTGGCACGCGGACACGCGCCTCGTCAGTTTCAAGCGGCACAGTGCAGCAGTGGGAGCTCCGCAGTTAAATTTAACACGGACAATTATCAACTTTCTCCTTCTCTCTTTTGATGTGTGTGCGTGAATGATTAAGGTGAGAAGCCGCCCATGTTTCAATTCTGAGCACTGCTGATTAATCGGTGCAAGTTTATACATAATGATTAAAAATTATAGTAAATGCCGGCAGTAGCAGCTGCAGATGTTCCTATGACACTATGTTTCTTGCTGCTTCAGTGCTGCTCTTTTCAGTTTTCATTCACTGTTGTTGTTAAAATAACGAATTAATAAATAACAATGAATAAAACATGAGCAGGCAGTGCTGGCCAACATTGTTTTACTACGTTTATCCAGTTAGTTGTTCTCCATTAGTTGTTTTATAGCTGTGTGGGTGTACATTTACCTGCTTGGCTCCAAGCACCACGGGCACCATACACTCTGGCTCGGTGGCCTGGGTGCTCTCATCAATCAGGATGGAGCGGAACTGCATCTTGGCCAGGCGAGGGTCTCCAGCCCCGACGCAGGTACAACAGATAACGTCAGCATTCTGGGCAACAAGGAGGAAGATCATTTACAATCCTGAAACAGGGCAGGAGCTAGGATAATGATGAACAGTTATAATCCCGTCAGATGGTATTGTTTCTATACTGAGATTACTAACACAGGCCTGTAGTGTTTTTTGTAGATGAGAACAAGAGCAAAAGAAAACAAAAACAAGATTAGCAACAAGCTTCCTGAACGGAGAAGGTCACAGCACCTGCTTATACAGAATAATAAGAACAGTCACAATGAGTTTGTAACTGCTAAGCAGAAACTACTTGTTGCATTAGCAGTGCCTGAAAAGCAGTAGGGGGCCTCTTTGTAAGCCGAGTTTCAACCTTGAGCTATTTTGGTTCAACGCTTTGAGGCTCCTCCTCACCATGAGCAGCTCCCTCTCAGCTGTGCGTTTCAAAGCCCTGTAGCGTTTCTCATCAGCAGACGACAGCTCGCCCGTCTCATCCTTCAGCTGCTGCAGCTTCTGAAGCTCCGGCATACTAGGAAATCAAAGACACATCAAGGTGACTACAGAGAACACACACTATTAAACTAATCTGTGATCTAGGGCAGGAGTGTTCTAAAAACCCCTGCCCTTGCCGCTTTTGGAACTACAGTTCCCATAACTTCAGGGGATGAAACAGGAAGGATAATGCTGTCATGAAGTCAGTTAATTAACTGCAGGCTACAACTTGAGTTTCATTTTTCCTCACAGTTTGAAAACTTCTGATCTAGGGACCAGGGAAATGTCTGCATCACGTGATGGTTGATTGGCTGACTTGATTGACTTGATTTCTCAGTTGTGGAATACCCGAGTCAATGACCACAGAAAGTATGATAAAGAGAACTTAGTGCATTTGAGGTCAAAGTAACAGGAAAAAATAAATATGGAGGTTTAAATAAATAAATAAAGCAAAAACAATTCCAACCCGCTGGTGCTTGGCTGAGTAGTTATGAAATGGGTGTTTGTACAACAGCATCAAGTACAAATAACTTGTGAGTCCAGAATCAATTTCCCTATGCACTACTGACCTGTCCATGTTGCTGATCTGGTTGTGCAAAGCCAGGAAGGACACTGGTGACTCGATGGCCTCTCGGCTCTTGGCACACAGCCGGACGACCTTAAGTCCAGTCTTGTCAATCTTCTCAGTCAACTGATCCACGGCAATGTTACTGGGAGCACACACCAGAACTGGTCTGCAAACACACATACAAGCACACCATAGAGAGAGTTAGTACATGAACAGTTATGTGAAATACAGTTGGTGGAATATAAAAAATTATAACTTTATAGAATTCTTTAAGTATGAAACTATAAAACTCTTAGCGTTTTACCCGTTGCCTTGTCGGGACAGGTGGTAGACAATAGTGGCAGAGGTGACAGTCTTCCCAGTGCCAGGAGGACCCTGGATCAGACTGAGGGGCCTCTGTAGCACTGTCTTCACAGCATACACCTGAACACACCGGTAACACAAACACACAAAAAAAAAGATTCAACGCAGGTGAGCTGTTGCAAATACAGACATAAAACATTTCTTAAAACTTTTACTCTGAGAAAGAACGCACTCAACTTCATCTCCATATCTACATACAATAATAATGATAATGTGAGATCCAAACCTAACTTATACCAAACCAAATAACATGTTTTGCCCACTTAAATAAAGGTTTGCCCTACTAAGTCAGACGCTTCCCTTGCTTTTCAAAACTATGCAATCTAGGTGACCTCTATCGACACTGCAGTACGTGATAAATCACAGTAAACAAGACAACTCGACTCGTACTTTTTCCTGCTGTCATGTCACAAAGAAATAACAGGGATTCAGCGTTTCGTGGGAGCTGACCTGTGAGTGATTGAGGTCAGGCAGGCCCTGGGCAGTGAAGCGCTTTGGCAGCTGGCACTTGATGGTGACATCCTCCACCTCGTGGCCCAGCAGTTTGTGGTAAATGTAGCCAGACACGGAAGTCTCGTCCACCGCAAACGTCTTCAGGGCGCTCTGCATCCTGCAGCAACACAAATGTGAATCATTACCACTTGTTTGTATCATCACTGAACCTCTGACCTTTCCAAGTAGGTGAATTTGGGCTGACATCTTTACAAATGATAGACAAAACTACCTCCTGTAAACACCACAAACAATTTATTTCTGTGCACTGTTTACGGGAGGGGAAAAAGAAAAAATAACATGCTGTAATGTGGGGTCATACTGTGAATTGAGAGTGGTAAAATTACATTTTTTCCATTACATTAGGGATTTGAGGATATAAAGCTCCACCCTACCTGTCAAACGACGTGGACTTCCACACAAAGTCCACTTGGAAGTTGTGGGGGATTTCCACAGGCGCTCCAACACTGCTCCTCAACTCAATGGCAATTTCATCCCCATAGTCTTAAAACACGGGCTGTTAAGGAAATAAACATGCTGCATACACTAGTTTAGTTTTATAGTTAAGACCAGTGGGGATTTGAGGAGGAACACCATCCCCTATCCTGGCCATGATTAGACACTGTAGGAGAGCGGAGATTCTTATCTTTCTAATTATACCTGTATTGTTTTTATAATCCAAATATGAACCAAAATACATCATATTACTCAATGACTGTCACTGGGCCATGATTATGAGAAAAAAGGCCTGTGAAGTTTGTAGCATGCTGGCCACAAAGATACATGACAGAGCTTAATGGCCTTCTAGACTGGTTTAGACAGTGTAGACATGTAACGTTATATTTTGATGCACAATGCTAAGCTGCTTAGAACTAGCTCAAGCAGGTCGCAAGTACGGTTGTTAAATCAAACAAACCAGGTCCATCCTCCATTAAAATAAAGTGTCGTAAAGACGCTGTAATGCAATGGCTGATATGTATGCAACTGCTAACAGTGTAAAGGATACTGTCAGGGACTTTGATGACATGGCCGATGCCTTTCCACAGTGGGGCCAGGTCTCCCTTGTACCGCAAGCAGATCTCGTCACCTTGCATCAGCCGCATATCTGGGATTGATACAAAAACACCAGTTAGACACTATCTATGATTAAAATAACCAACTAATAAACTAAAAAGTTGGGCTAGGTTTAAATGATACAGTACCGTGCAAGAACAAAAACCCACTACAGAACACAGTACAGAAATAAAACCAAGCACACATGCCACCAAAAGATGCAGGGTTGGGGGAGGTTGCGTGCAATTCTCAGGACTGAAGGGGGATGGGGAGGGGCTCTATCTGTACCACAGAACCACAGGGAGGATGTCAAGCTCAGAGAATTACCACCTGAATCCGTCTTGGGCAGTGTGAAATAGGCAATCCGCTTTTTATTCAGCCCCAGGTCCCACCTGACTGTAATATTGTCTTGGGTCTGCAAAAGGAAAACAAAAAATGCATAAATAAAAAAATCAACAAGTAATAACAAGGTCAAAAGTCACATCACTGTGGCATTATTTCTGTTACCCTACAGACAAAGCAGAGCTTAAGCAGGATGCCTCACTCTGATAAATATGTCTCAATGTGGTCTGAATTTACATTGTTTCTCTTTTTAGACATTTACTGTAATTGCAGCACAACAACAAAATCCTCAGCATACATTTGAAACTATGTAATGAGTTACAAACAAGTTTTTATGTCAGATAAAACTGCCCTAAATTTTAACATCCATGGATATTTACGTAAGAAAAACACTGTTCTCTGAGTTAGTTTGCTACTTAGAGGTGAAGTTCAGATACCTGGGACTCCTTAAGCTTCTTGTCGTAGTCCGCCTCCAGTTTGACCAAAGGGCCAAAGATGTTTTGGTACTGGTAAGCGTCCTCATAGCGCAGCAGCACATGCTGGGGCTCCTCGTCCACTCCGGGTTTCTCCAGGTCTTCCAAGGTGGCAGTGGGGTTGTCCTGAGAGGAGACAAAGCCAAGAAACTGTCAATTCAAAGTACATCAGACAAACTGCAGCTGTCACTTACAAAACTTCAGCCTGTGCATATCGCTTAAAAGTTTACAACCGCCTGGTCAAAACATTGCTCTGAAACTGTAACATTGGAGGAAAGCCTCCCAGGCTGTCAACTGTATACCTTCCAGAGCTCCTCCAACTTGTTGATCTGCTGGGCGGTGATCTGACGGGCCCGAAGCTGCTCCTGCTCCGATGGGATCTTCACCAGCCAGGACAGAAAGCAGCGGTCCTGGATCAGTGGTTGCCACTGTGAGCTGTCCCAGTTGATGTCCTTCAGGCTACTCTGGCTGGCACAGGGCTGCCTGCGTGGAGATTAAAGGTTCATACAAACACAAACTTAGCTTATTTGTAGGTTTTTACAGTATTTAACTTTTGCAGAAAATGTAAAAAAATGCAGTTTGTCCTCCTGTCTTAAGTTCATTTCAGTACTTCTTGCCACATGAGCCCACAGAAAGGGTTAAATTAACTGCCACGGGGCAGGAAGCACTACATAAAGAAGTTTTGTGGACATCAGCATAGAGTTCACCAAGCAACAGCTGCAGAGTTAATAGCCGATTACTCAGTTATGTCTGCCAGTCAAGTCCCACTTTGGGGAAATCGAATATGTGGTTAAACAAATGTGATATTAATCAGCACAAGCAAGATGTCAAAGATATGTTTGAGGTTATTAGAAACAGTGTCCCCATTACACAGTTTGTACACCAGGGAGTAAAATGTCCTGCTCAGTACAGATTTTAATCCAATTTGATAACCAAATTTATGAGATCCTCTTGGGCTTCTGTATTTCATCATATTGTAATCACACTATCCTACTCATCTTTTTAGTTATATTTTTGTTAATCTGTGATGTTTTGTGTCATTGTAATTTAGATAATGTAGCCTATAATTCTTCTGGAGCAAGGCTATCGCTAATGGTTAAGCACAATATTTGTTTATGTTCATTTTAGCACTGATGAGGGAATTTTTTTTTTGCTATTAACTTTTATCAGCTGGCTTTTTTTTCACATCTGGCTGACTACTGAAGCACTTAAGAGACTCTGCACCTGTTTCCTTAGCCACAGGGTACATGACAACTCATAAGGTGGTAAGGGCTGAAACCTCAATAAATCTCACAACAAACTTCCTGTTTCAAGGCAAGAATTTGCATTGCTAGCTGTGAGTTCCTCCAGAGTATCATATAATGCTTGTCACTTACTGACAATGCTGACCCCAAGGGACACCTCTTGACAGGACACATGAGATTTGTGGGCACTGGTTACTGGACAGTCTGCCTTCGTACAAGGCAGCCACCCCGCCGGTAGTTACAGGGTATATGCAGGAATCCTGAGGTTAATTTCAATACCTTTTTAAGACTTTTTTAAGACCTTCCAAAAAAACCTTAAGACCTCATCGCCACTTCAAGCTGTCTTTAGCAGCAATGCATCTTTAACTTACTAATTAGCTGTAGTTTGCAATTAAATATATGGAGCACAAACATACAACAGAACTCAGATAAGATGAGGAGGATTTTTTATTGTCTTTTGCTCCTCTGTTTGGCGCCTGGACCTGCGCCGTCTCGTGATGTCACACAGGTACGCGCACAGCCCCGAGTGGCAGTCCAAGTGTGCCTACCTACACATTGTTGTTTGTAATAGTCACGAGGAGGAAAATAAATTATACATTCATGGATACTTTTTGTCAAAGTTTGAATGCCAAGAAAATTTAATACTTCATAAAATCGCGATTAAGACTTTTTAATACTTTTTAAGGGCCTTCATTTTCCAACATTTGATTCATCAACTTTTAATACTTTTTAAGACCCTGCGGACACCCTGAGTTACCTGCAAAGTAGCACCACCACGGAATCAGCCTTGGCAGGGATGAAACCCAAGAGGAAGACGTTGCGGCAGCCGCAGTTGTAACACTCCAGCACCGTCTCTCCAAGTGGCCCGTCTTTATGCAGCGTCACCTCTTTGCATTTGGCTCTCACCAAGTGGTTCACGATGTGACTGGAAGTCAAAGAGCGAGAGTCAAACGACTGAGAAAACAATAAGATAAAACTTTTATCTCCTGGTTGCAATGCTGCAAAAATCTATTGATAGTTTGCAGAACAACACATACTTAACCTAAGTACAAAAACAGGACAGATAAAACAGACGACTTCTCAGTTTCAAAACACATCATAAAATGGGTCCAGTGGTTTATTCCCTAAACTGTCGCTTGTTGATGTCACACAGCTGAAGGGGCGTAAACTTGGACCCACACTGTTTCCTACCAATGTGACAGCAATGACGAG
The DNA here is from genome assembly GCF_006386435.1 of Epinephelus moara. NCBI lineage: Eukaryota > Metazoa > Chordata > Actinopteri > Perciformes > Serranidae > Epinephelus > Epinephelus moara. The sequence continues at coordinate 32,194,137 of NC_065515.1, forward strand.
CTCTGAAGAAACTACATCATACAGATCTCTCTTTACACACAAACACCACTGTATGTGTGAAAGAGTCTGGCTGATTGTGAAAACTATGTTAAATGACAGTCATAATTTAAAAACTTAATAGTAGAATAACTCACATTCAATGCAGTGTGTATTATTTTGATTATTGTGTCAAGTTTAAATGGGATGTTAACATGTTTGGTCTACCTCTGTGGCTTTTTCATTCTGGTGCTTATATGTGGGGCAATAAAGGAAAAGATGAGTAGACTACACACCTGCCAGATGTGTTTCCACGTCCATTACAGAACCACTTCTTGCTTGTATTACAGTACACAACACACGCTGGATCATGGATGCCACAGTAGCTGAAAGACAATAATGCATCAAGACAGCATCTGAATTACTGCAGTAGTTATGAAGTCAAGATACTACATGAGTGCAGGACCTCGCTCGACCCAAAAGCAAGGCCATGCCACAGTGACAGCAGGCTGAATTACAGAGGAAGTGCACACATAATATCAAGTGTCAGAGGGGTTAGCATGTTGTATCTGACATGTAACGTGTTTTTAGATAATTTAACAGTAAAAATGTTTTTGCTTGCATTTTTTGGTTTCATGCCCTCTCAATATATACAGGACGCTTACACACTCCAGTTGAACTCCAAAAAGTGTTCGTCAAAAACTTAAACTGAAGTTTTCAATGTTTAACAACTTTTCTAATTCATACATGTTATTCCTATGGTCTAAGACGGTCCAAAAATATTTGTAAAAATAAACGACTCTCCCCCAAATCCAAAAACAACAGTGCTGAAACTCAAATTTGTGATGTCACAGGGTATAAAGTCCAGAGCTGCTCCATTGACAATGAATTGGGAAAGATGTTCTAGATGATAATGAGAACACCCAGAGTATATGGGTTATTTTTCTGTCTCAGAACTGAAAGCACTACAATAGAATAAGGAAAACAAACATTCCACAGGGCCACAAAATCAAGCTCCCATTCATTGTTTATGGAGCAGCTTCAGATTTTATGCTTGACGACATCACAAGTTTGAGACGTTTTTCTGTGGTTTCTGGCTTTGAGAGAGAGCCCCTCACGTTCACAAATACTGAACCTTCCTAGACCATCGAAATAACATATTGAAATTATTGATTTAAGTGGTGTTCCACTTTAAAATTAAAATGAATGTGTAGTACATTCATAATTAATATCAAACACTCCTAACCCAGAACTGTTAAGGAAATCAATTCAGACAAACTGTCCCAAAGCTGGGAGTCAATCACATTTCAACTACAATAATAATATTTCCCCTCCTTTTCTAAGGTAACACCTTACACTGCAGATTTCTCAATAGCTTCTTAAGCTAAAACAATTTTCTAAATGCATTTTACTTTATATTTAGTAAGATACATGGTGTGCATACATTACCATTAATCATGGAAAGAGAGTCAATATTGGACCTGCAATAATGATCTGAAACCTGTCACTGCAGCTGGCTGGTGTGTTACATCAGTGTTATCTGCAAGTCTTATATGGGTAACATTTGTAAACTCTGACAGCTTATCAGAAAAGTTGTAATGAATTTAATGAACTGTGGTGAGTTTTGTAAGCTCCGCAGGTGGTGTGTAAGATCCCGGAAAACTACACTACAGTAAATACTACAAATACAGCACTGGATAAGCATCAAGTAAACAAACAACGCTGATAGACTGTAATCACTTCCTCAGTGATCTACAGTAATCTGACATCCTGTCATGATGTGGCTCCTGTCAGCGTACCTGCATGCGTGCACAGGCAGGTCTTTGGTGTAATACGTGTCTTCTTCATCCTCCTCAAAGTTGAGCTCAGCCAACAGCTGGCTGGCTTTGGCCACGGAGTCATCCACTCCACCGTTGTGAAGACCCTCATCAGGACCATTAACCTGTAGCACAACACAAGCTTTACCAAACAAACTGAATGCTAACGATTAGCAGCTAGCGGCTAGTAGACGCTGCGCGGAAAAGGCAAGTAATTTGAAGTTGATGACTGAATGTCAGTGCTCTTAACTCTTATTTTTGGTCATTAAAATTACCGCTGTGTATCTGGTTTGCTGCAAACAGTTCAAAACAAACACGTCAAGATACATAATGTTACTTTAGGAGTTTAGTTAATGTGCTAGCTAGCAGCGAGCTAACGGCAACGGCTAGCTAACATGAAGCTAGTTAACGCTGGATCCAATAATAGCGGGCTAGCATGCAGCGCTGTGTGAGCTAACCTAGCTAACTGCCGCTAACGTCAGTAAACCGCGCTCTATTGTGGCTTCTGGTTAAAATGAAAGCCCCAGACCTGACTGTCCAGCTGGCTCTGAGTCTGGCCTTGAGTTTGCGTCTGGCTGGGAAGGGTGAAGTCGGTGAAGTCGTACTCGGAGCCCTGGGTGTCCGCTCCGAGCAACTCCGCTTCCTCGGTGTCTAGGAAGGTGAGGGTCTGGGAGCTCGGCCCGTACGCCTCCACACTCATCTCGACTCAACTTTCGCTTTGCTGAGCGGTTTCCGGTGTTCGTCTGAAGATGAACAAAATCCTCACGATGTTTGTTTATCGAAAACTGGTTCAGAGGCCGAGGCTCGGGGTCTGGATTCGAACCCAAACAAAAATGGTACCGATCAGAACCTCGAAAGCTCCAGCAGGTCCAACAGCGACGGTGACGAACTCCCCTGCGCCGCTCAACGTGTGACGTTCACACTGTCGGCTGTGGAGACCGATCATCAACCGAGACAGAGCTCTCACTCTGATCTTATTTCCGGGTATCAAAACAGAACAGTGGACCCCTGCAGGACAACTCGGGAACTACAAGTATAACCTATCGAGGCCTGAACTTTTGTTTGGTATGGATTTTCTATTTCTCCTAGATATTTGAGATCAGTAGGACCCGATAAGTATAAAAAACTAAACACTGTCAACAATTATAAAGTCTCAGTGTCCTCAAATGAGACAATAAAAGGCTCCTAATGTCCTCAAGTGTGATGATAATAAAGTCCCAATGTCCTCAAAAGAGACTACGCCCTGATGTCCTCAAACATGATAGTAATAAAGTCCCAGTGTCCTCAAATGAGATGACAGTAAAGTCCCAATGCCCTCGAACGTGACAATAATAAAGTCCCAGTGTCCTCAGATGAGACAATAAAACAGTCCATCCCAATGTCCACAAACGATGACAATAAAGTCCCAATGTCCTCAAACAAGACTATCAATGTCCTCAAACGTGACAATAATAATGTCCCAATGTCCTCAAATGAGACAACAATAAAGTCCCAATGTCCTCAAATGAGACAACAATAAAGTCCCAATGTCCTCAAACGAGATGACAATAAAGGCCCAATGTCCTCAAACAAGACAATGATAATGTCCCAGTGTCCTCAGATGAGACAATAAAACAGTCTCAATGTTCACAAATGAGATGACGATAAAGTCCCAATGTCCTCAAACGAGACTACATCCCAGTGTCCTCTAAAGTCCCAATGTCCTCAAACGAGACTACATCCCAGTGTCCTCAAACTTGACAATAATAAAGTCTCAATGTCCTCAAACGAGATGACAATAAAGGCCCAATGTCCTCAAACAAGACAATAATAATGTCCCAGTGTCCTCAGATGAGACAATGATAAAGTCACAATGTCCTCAAATTAGACAACAATAAAGTCCCAATGTCCTAAAATGAGACGATAATAATGTCCCTATGTCCTCTAACGTGATGATAATAAAGTCCCAATGTCTTCAAACGAGTACTTCCAAATTAACAACGTCTTAGCTTGTTACTTTGCTAAAATGGGTCAAATTTGTTGCCATATCAAACTACAAACGTTATTAATCATAAATAAACAGGTTTCAAATATAACATGATCAGATTCTGGACCTTGTCCACTTTTGTGTCAGGATTGGCTGCAGACTGACTTGGCAGAGACGGCTTGTTTTCCATCTATAAGTGTATCATGCTCTTGTGCACTAGATGACACATAAGAGCATCCATGAACAAGGACAACTGGTTTAAGTTAAGCAGAATGAAGTATAAGGTGCAGTAAAACCCAAAATGTGAGTCCTCATGTGAAGACGCAGGGTCTCAGGAGAATAATATCAAAATGAATAAGAACATTTTACTCAAGTACTCTAGCCTACTAAGTACAATTTTGATGTACTTGTACTTTACATGAGTATTTTTATGTTATGTTCCCTTATAATTCTGCTACTGTAGAAGCAACACTGTGGACTCAGTGGAAGGGGACATGCTACATATGTTTATATAAACTGCTTACTCAAAAGGTAACAAACACACTACAATTCCTAATTTCAAGTGATAATCAACTAATGAAAACATAGTTGAACATTATACATACAAACACACTGGACCTTTACTGCATCATTACAACACAGTTATTATTCTGAAATGGGCCCCTCTGCATACAAGTACTTTTAGTTTTGGTAGGCCACTTAAAGCTAATTTTGATTTCAATACTAAGTAAAATTTTGAATGCAGGACTTTTACTTGTATTTCTACACTTTGGTATTGCTACTTTTACTTGAGTAGAAAATCTGAGTATTACTTCCAGCACTGGGAGATACCCAATCTAACCATGATGTGAATACATATTGACATCATGGTTAATCTAACCATGATGTCAATATGTATTCATCACAAGGCTGATAATCAACCAAGAAAAAAATGTTGCTTTTACCCCTGGACCCTGTGGCAGGTTGATCCAGCCATTATTTATTACTCTAGTAATCTCACAAAATGCGTACACTTAACTTTAAAATAGCGTTCATGCTAAAACCTCCCAATTCTGAGTGTTAATTGCTAACACTGTAACAAATCTCAGTTGGCAAAAGAAGTGTTGAAAAGAGTGTAAACCACCCAGGGAGCAGTGTTCCATCAAAACATCCCCAAAGATCCACGGGTGATTCTCCTCGGAGCAATCCCTTAAGGGTTTGAGGGAAAGTCTACCTATTACAGATCCTCTTGGGGGCTGCGATTAAACGTATCACAATTAGATATTTGAATCCTGAATCTCCAATGTACATCTGGATTAAAAAATATGAGAACTGTAGGAGATGGAATCACATATGCATCAAGGCTGCAAAGACCAAGATGTATACAGAGGTGGAGTCCTGTAATGAGTTTGTCTATTCCCTTCCCACTTCTGTATTTCTAAGTTTACTCTATTTATTTACATTTTTTTCTCCTTTTTCTTCTTTTTTTACTCATGAGTGTACATGTAGTCAAACAGGTACATTTGTAATCATATTATTATTGGCATCTCATTTCCTTTCTTTCTCCTTGCAAGTTTGAATCTCAGGTACATTTTACCACACTTGAACACTTCACCGTACTTGTCTTTAACCTGGATAGATATTACGGCAGCTGAAAACTTTGTACAATGATCAAAGTACTATGTGAGCTATGTAAAAACTGCTTTGCTTGTATAGAATGCTGAAGTTGAAATAAAAAAATGAGTTAAAAAAAGAGTGTAAAGAAGCCTGTTGTTAAAAAGTTTTAAAATTTGAAACTGGGAGCTGACATCTTTCACCTATATGATACTGGATTAATTTTTTGCATACTAAGTGCTAAAGCACATATTGTTAATCCACAGGCAATGCCTTTTTTTTAATCTTTGGGGATGCAAAATTGCTCAAGTCAAACCAAGAGTGCAGGTCAACTATTTGCAACACAGTGGTACTTCATTTTCACATCTATGATCTTTGACAGGCCTTTTCTTCCAACCAGCTTTATATTAACACAATAACAAGTCAATGACATGCTTTTAATAGGCATAACTAATACGTACTGGAAAAACAGACACAAAGATGTTACTTGTTACTTCTCTTTATTTCAAAGCCTTTCTTTTTTTTTTACAAAGCCAAGATTACATATTGTAACAGTGCTTTGTTAATGTCAGAAGCAGAAGAAGACACCTTTCAGAGGATTCTCCCTAAACTCACAATAAATCACAGAGCCGTAATGTTATTGTACAACAGAGCACACACCGAGATACAAAAGTATTTTTGAGGTAGCCACACATCTGACTGGACAGCATCAGTAATATATCTTTGAATTGACCCGCTGGGTATTTTAAGGCCTTTTCATAACACACATAAACAACAGCAAGGCACAGGAAAGAGTCGGGGTCAGAGGTCACCTCGTATGTAAACTTGAGGCTCTTCACTTTTGTGAGCGAACATTTAGGGGCGTCTACTCCACATCCCTTTAACTTCTCAGCACTCACAAAGCCACACGGTGAAATATCAGCACCTACAAACTCAGAACTAAAACCTGTCTGTCAGAAGAGATTTTTAAACCAAACAACCAATATGTAAAAGATAAAAATTTAGGTCCGAGAATAGGTTCAGTTCTGTTTAGCTCAGTGCTCTAGGATGCTACTCTGTGGTACAAACCATGGTGCTGAGTGGTAATTAAAAAGACACACACTGCTAAAAATAATGCCAATCTGCTTAAACACACTGGCACCAACTTGCTCAACTGCTCAAAAAATTTAATTAAAAACTAAATGACAGCCCATGAGAACATTTCTGCTGCAACGCAAAGCATAGTGTTAGTTTCCTAAGACTAGCTACGACAGTTCAACTATAGCTTTGTTTCCCACAGGCTGTTTTATCTGGGGATACACATGGTGCTGAAGCAGAATGCAGACCATTCAATGCTATACATCTCTACTAAAATACATCAAACTGAAGCGGGGTTTGGTGACCATTCAAAAAGACACAAAAACAAACAGAACATTTAAACATTTTCACTCGGGAGATGCACCATCACAGTTTGTTTAAGGGTCAGAGCAAACCAATGCTCAGGGAAATAAAGCAAAAATCACCTATAAAGCATACCTCACATGCATAATCATAATCACTGGGGGGACAAAAGACAAAAAAAAAAAAAGATGCATGTATGTCTGGAAAGCTACATATTTTAAAGTGACTGAAAATAAAAATACAAAATGCAAGCATATACATAGCTCAAATTGCTGTCTGTATTCCAGATTGAGTAAAAATGTAAAACAAACAAAAAAAACAAAGTGCTACAGAAATAAAACTCCAGGCCCAACTCTGACTCAACCGAGAGTCCGACTCCATCAAATCAAATCGTCAGGTAAAATAAGCAGCTATATCTGATTCAATGAAGGGAACAACAGAAAGCTTTCATCGAGAAATAACAATTAGGGCTGCTCAGAGAGGAAAATGTCAGATTTTGGTCTTGAAATGCTGCTGTGAGAAACAAACTGCATGTTTATGCACAGTTTAAGATGAATAATAACTTATTATATCAAAAAAAAAAAAAGAATGTTATGAACCATAATGTCACAAGTTAAAGAGGAAACTTTGTTTAACTCAATCTGAAAACGGTTGTAGTGATAATTACAATATTTTGTCAAGTAACTTTGCAGCCATAATACAATTATGATAAACCTAAAAGACTGAACTTGAGATCTGTAAAATAACATTGCACATCCTGGGGGCCAGATCTCAGTGGGGTGGATTTGGGGTGGGGGTTTCTGTCAGAATTGGGCCAATAAACTGGGGGAAGATGAGCTGGAACCAACCCGTTCCCTGATTTAAATAACCTTTGTAAAAGAAGGCAAAATTACAACTTCTTATAAAGAAAAAAGGACTCGAGAAACAATTCAACATCAAGTGTGAAACAGCACAGCTAGGCTTTAGAGCAGCTGGGAAAAGCTATCCGTAAGAGACTGAAATCAGCAACACAGTTTACTGCTACACATGTCTATTTAAACCATGTATCATGTACATTTAGAGGGACAACATCTGACACATAATGAGTGAAATTAAAATTTGAGGATGAAGCATTTTGAAAGTCAAATACTGTAGAGTACAATCAACTGTTCCCCCAAATGTGACCTCTATAACCATTTCAATACCCCTAACCCTATAAGGTGCATTCATAGAGGTCACATTCGAGGTTACAGAACTTCTGCACATCTGCTGTGACTTTTTTCACATATTTTTAACCCCAAAGTCAGAATGTTTTATGTTTATGTTCGCAGTGGGACAAAAACTTGCATTACAACATGACTGAGGGTTGACTTGAGACTCCCATTTTATATTCTCACCACTGGGAGACATTAAAATGACTAAATGAGGCCTAAATAAACTTGAAGCAAAAACATAAGAGAAACAAACGCTACACTGAAGTTTTCATTTTGTCCAAGTAAAGACAACAATAAAAAAAAAGAGAAGAAGAAGTTTGGCTACTTGTGGTTAAGTGCAATTTCTTTTGTGTGGTGAGGGGTGGGGAGGCTGGTTGGCATCTGGAGGTCACTTAGTGGAAGTGGTGCTGCTGGCAGTGGATCTTCTCTTCGGCCTGGTCCAGAAGCTCCAGCATCTCCTGGATGATGGCCTGCAGCGCACGTCCCAGGTCCTCCCCACTGTAAGGCTTTCCGAGGGGAGGCACATGAACGAAGGCAGAGCGACCATGGCTCAGGTACAGAGATGTGTAGTAGGTGAAATCACACAGATACCTGTCAGGGAGGAGAGCACGGCAATGAAAAGACACATTAAGACTATAATAATACTGGATTTAAGTGCTCTACTGGTTCATTTATTAACATACTTCACTTATACATAGGCAGTACACAGGTATTCAATACGCCCTCATCAACCAGATCACAACATCAGCTGGCATACTTAAGGGGTGTGTTAAGTATTTTTCAACTTGGACCCTATTTTCACGTGTTTTTGTGTCTAAGTGACAAATGGAAACACTACATTTTTAAAATTCAGGTTCAGTATTGAGGATGATGGCAAAGCAGGCTGCAAAGTAACCACTCAGAGCATGTGTGTACTGTCAATGTACATTTGCTATAAGTGCTTGTTTTGTCACTGACAGGCTCAGATTATTATTTTACATGTCTGACAACATTATGGAGAGGATCCCTATGGATGAAGACCTTTTTGTTATAGACTCCATTTAAGTAAAGTAATTTTAGCGTGTATGGATCCAACATATTTTCATATCTAACTGGGGGGATTGAGGGTTTATTTTAGCCAAACCAGATTTGGTTGTTGAAACAGTGGACAGATGAACCAAGACAGGTTTTGTGAGTTTTATTTTGTGACTGTCAACTCTGAATAAGTGTGTTTTGTGATGGTAAAATTACTGTTTATTTAAATGGAGTCTGGTGGTTTTGGCGATAGCTATTTCAGGGCTGTTTCTGGTTTAAAAAAAAACCCAACAGGATCTTACTCTTTAAAGGGATCCTTTCCATAAATTGCCAGACACTAAAAAATAGTTTCAGTGGCAAAAACAAGCATTTTCAGTGGACGTAATTGACTGTATGAACTTGCCCCAAGTGGTTAAATTGCAGCTTGTTTCGTCTGCCATCTGCAGCACTCGCTCAATCCTCGACCAACTACAAAAATTGTTGTTCCTGTCACTTTGACAAAAAAAAAAAAAAACATGGGAAAATGGGGACTTGGTTTAAAAATAGTAAATTTACCCTTTAATAACACAATTTTCAAACAAACAATCAGTTTAGATAAACTTACCACTGTTGATGTTGTCACTACAGCCTGACTAATGTCTAAGGATGGCTGATTCTATCTTACTACAAATATTATATCTGCATAATTGTCAGTCAGTGAGAAACAAAACATTTAGCACACCTGGCTAAAGCTAATGTAGTCTTCTCATACAACAGTCCTGTAATAAATTCTACCTTCATGAAGGTTATAATGTTTAGTTTTTGTTTGTGTGTTTGGAACTCAGAAACTGTGTGTCCTTTTTGGATGCAGTTTGTGGAGCTGTTAAACTATATTGTGTTTTACTTACCGATTTTTCTAACATTTTTTCCAACTCATCTATGTCAAGGAGGGTAAACTCAATAACAGGAATACATTTTTGTTGAGTACAACAAAGCTACAGAGACTGGTTAACACCTGCTCTAAGATTAGGGGGATGTCCCAGCTCAGTCTCTGCGCTCTGGCCTACTCACCCCATCCTGTGTATCAGGGTTCCACCTGCTGCCCTCTGGGCGGAGGTATAATGTCCCTACGCTCTGGATTTACAGAGCTTAAGGCTCCTTCATCTTTAAAGCGAATGCTGCCATTAACCACAAACTACAGTCCACCTTTTTGTTGCGCTTTGTATATTCTGCTGCTTGCACTTTTTTATTCATTGTGCTTTGCAAACTTGACGTTTGCTATCACTTGTAGTTGATAGTATTCATGTTGTGGCCTAAACATTTTACCCGTGTTTTTTTTGTTGTTTATTGAGCTGTCACAGAATTGCCATCAAGGGACGATAAAGATTTATTGAATTGAACCTATCTGTATTATGCAATACAGTTCAACAGCATCACCAACTGCAGCTTCAAAAATGATCATCCCAGTCCCACTCTGTGTTATTTAATATGTTGGATGACTGACTTTATATGGTAATTTGCTACTTTTACTCCTCTGTTCTACTTGATTTGCACAGATTGAACAGATCTGAATTATTGTTAAGCAATAGTGCATCCTACTTTTACTACACACTTTGTTGCACAGTTTCACTTGAGCTATCTGTCAAACTAGAACATCCCATATTGCAGACAGTTAACATTGTGTGCGGCTGATTTGTGCATTTAACAAAGTGATGTCAATTTGTGGAGCCGGAGCACGTGGCCAGGAGGTGAGTGGCAGAACAAATGGTTGATTCTGTAACAAATAAGAGTAAATAATTACCTTCCAGCGTCTTTGGAGACAGAGACAGCTACTCCCAGCCCCGAGGCACTCACTCTCTTACAGACTGATTCCATGTCAATAACTGAGTTGATACAGTCCGGGCCTCCCACAATGCAACACTGTGAATCAGGACAGAAGCTGCTGTTGTCCAGGCCCTTATAGCCGTGATTTCTGCCACACTTCTCCAACGTGACAGTGGTGGCCATACCTGAGACTCCAACATGAACGACCAACTGGCAAACAAAGGAAGAAATTCAGCACAAGTCAGGATTAAGAAAATATCCCTGTCCCAAACATAAATTAATCACAATATGTCTGTGGCAGCTTTTTATTGACTTCTCTGCTTGTTTGAACCTGAGGTGTCTAAAACGAGCAGAAACACTCTTATATTTGACACAAAACACAGATCTGAACCCAAGAACTACGAAACCAGAGGTGATATGAAACCTAAGTATCAATTTTCACATTTCAAACGCCCTCATAGAGAGCTTGCGTCAGAGCTACGCTCAAGCCAGTAATTTGATAATTGCATGTAATTTAATTCAGCTCAGAGTGTGTTGCGCACATTCATTATTATTTGATTGTTCTCAGGGCCTCGCAGATCCAGTTATAACTTAAATATGCCTTTACACAAGACCTGAGACCTGTGGCAGTAAAATCAGACCAAACCTGAAACTGAGGCAGACACAAGTTTCTGTATTGCACCTTTAAAATTGGAATAATGCGGAGAGGTCACACCACATTCTCCTCTTACCAGTGGACGATACTTCTTCCATAATGAAGGAACCAAACTCTGGACTGTCTGGTACTCTACAGGAACCTCGGATACATGCAAGTCCACTTCACTGCCCAGTCCGAGCTTCTTCAATTCCTGTCGGGACAATGAAAAGCATAAAAACTGAAACACGTACTTGCATTTTAAAATTGCTGTTTTTTTTCCTGAGCATCTTGCAGTGATGAAGGTGACGATGAGTGAATCTAGAAGGTGTATCTTTGAGTTTAGATGACACACATGTTGTGAAACTGTAGCTGATAACCTTGATGAACAGAATGCATTCTTTAATTTGCCTTTCACGTCTCCAGTTGTGTGTTAGTTTAGTAAATTAACACAATTAACACTGCTCATTATTCTCTCTTTGCCTACTCCCTCAACACCCATACTTACTGCACACTGACAGCTAATTTTTCCTTAAAATACGTCCTTAAATTTTGCCAGAGTCAGCTTATAAGGGTGCTATTGCCCCATGGACACTACACATACATTATCATATGGCCTACACTTCGAACTTGACTGGTTTGACTGATGCAAATCCTTGGATTTTGTACGTACTCTTGATATTACGAGCATTCGCACATTTCTTAGTCAATATTTTACATATTCATCCTCTCTGTTTTTTGACATTGTACAGCTGTTTTCATTTTAAAAAAACAGACACAAAATATATTTTTTCTGTTTTTTTCCCCCTGTAAATTCCTATTTTGGATTCATGATTCATGAATTTTGTAGTACTTGTTTTTCATTATGCACAAGTCAGATTCCTTGTTTAAAAAACAAACAAACAAACAAAAACTATTTCTGAACCAATGGTGATGATGTACGGCCCAATATTTCTGTGGAATTTTAGTTACCTGCTAAACTAAGCAGGTATATTTCAGCCCTGTTTTGCTCTTTCTTAGAAGACATATGTCTCTAACTTGCCCTGTCCTTTTCAAATAATTTTACCTTGCGCTTAATTTGAAAAAATGTGCATTATGACAACCAAAAAAAAATTGAATTGCGACACTCAACAGTCTTCATATATAGTATAAAACAAATCAAGAAATAAAAGATGCAATCATACATGTTTTAAGTAAGATAAATCTGTGTCAGTTCACAGCCAGTGGGCTGACACCTCCCCCTGTCTCCCTGCAGGACAAATAGCCCTGGACACTGACCCCCACTTGTATTGAAAAGAGGCTTGTTTGACCACGTCTGTGACCCCGCCACAAAGCGGCCTTTTGTTTGCCTTTAATATCCTTATCAAGTCCGTCTAGACACCCTGACAACCAACCTCATCCCCCACATACAGTTTCCCCAGCAGGACACAGAGAGCCTCCATGACACTGCTGCATGCCGTGAAGCCGGCCGGTAACTATCAGAGCATCATGTAACCACCACTAATCAGGCTAGACGTTCGTTATTCATTTTGAAAAAGTCACACTTTATGCAGACTGTCAAATTTTGGCAACAAACATAATGAGATTTATCCAGTTGTATGCCATATCTACGATGTGATCAATGGTGATGTTTTTGAATCTTAACAGTCTCGTTTTAATCCAAGAACCTGCCGTACTGATTTCTGTTTGATTTATTTTAACACCATAGAAAAAAGAAATAAATATGTGCATCAAAACAGTGATAGAAGGGTAAAACACACCTGTACTGCTACCCAGCTGGCGTTGACTGTGTGCTCTCCAAATGGCCCAAAACCTGCAAAACACGTACGTTTATTTAATGTTAACGAACCTGTTTGGATTCTTCTCAAAATGACTAAAATTTGCACCTTCACAAACAGAAATGAAGAGCAACTATGTTCTGTTTGTCCTTCCAAAATGAACAGTGAACATTTTTGGTGGTATCAAACCAAAACAAATGCAAATACATTTAATTTTGCAGAGATATGAATGTAGTGTAACCTCCAAAAGGCTATGAGCTATCATACGTAAGCTTACTATACCATCTGTGTTGTTGTTGCTAGGGCTTGAATAGGGATCACTAAAAATATTTTATCATATGCCTGCTAGATGCTGTCAAAAAATGTATTGTGATTACTTTGCTGAATACAATATAAACTGTTAACAGTATACAGACATAAACCTTCCAAGATACTAGATTTTCAGATAAAATTAACACTTCAAAATAACATTATAAATGTCTACAGTGCTGCAGCATGCTGCTTTCCATGAATTACCAAATTAAAATCAATCACTATCACTAAAAGTCCCTCCGCACACCACTCCATATGACCTGTGAAATCACAGCAGCAGCCTATGTATATTCACTCAGGCTTGTTTATGTAGGGATCTATGAGCTGATCCCCTTCCACCACCCTTGCAAGGGTCAGTGAGTCCCTGGGGGTTGGGTGGAGGGGGGGATCAGTCTGTCTGACAGGCTGCTGAAAAGGAGCAGAGTGAGGGGCCAGCAGCTGCCAGCCGGCCGGCTATTGTGAAGATGCTGTTCCCAGGCAATCTACACGTCTTGTATCAGCTGGGACTGCGAGCTTCTGCACCCCTTTGTGTCTGAAAAGTCACTGCTTCTGTTTTCCTCCACAGACTCAGACTGTAGTCCGTGCTCTTATAAAATGTTAGATTTAAGTGGCACGAAGTGAACTTAAAATTTGTCTTGTTTTGGGAAAAATAACCATTAATAATACATCAATATTCACTGATATATTCATGCCACTGCAATCATTGCTTGGGTTTTCTTCTGATTTAATAAATAGTAGGACTGTGTGTTTTCTAAAATGAAACATGCAGAGCAGCTTCAAAGATAGATTGGACACAGATGGAAATAAGAGTTGTAGACCAGACTTTGTAATGCACAGCAATGTTATTAGATCTAAAAACAAATTGGATGAGCTTCCATACAGAAACTAATACAGTGAAATATCAATACTGGAATACTGTTGATTACTTGTAGTTATGTAACTTACTTCTAACTATCAGCTCTATAATGACACCATGTCTGGACAGAGGCCTGATGCAGAGAGCAGGTCCAACTGTTGTGAAACTCACAATACAAAGCCATGATGAGGAAGAAGCACTCAGGCACAGTTTTTCCTTTGTCAGAAAAGCTGAAGATGATTCACTCTTGCTACAAAATTCCTCCCTAAGATACTCCATATGAGTCCTACAAAAATTAAGGTAATAATATGGTTAATATCAACAATAATTTGAGCCATAGATTCCTCATTCATGGTTGTCTGTCTGTAGTTTATTGTTCCTGGAACATACTGAAGTGAAAGTTAATAACTACATCATAGCTTTGATATCATTATAATAATAACAATAATAATAACCATAAATAATGTTTGAGTTAACTGTGATTGTATTATTCAATCTATGTATTGGGGCCACATTTTTATCATTGTAAGCTCTATAGCTTATTGAATTTCTCCTCAGGGGGATTAATAAAGTAAATAAACTTAAACTTAACTTATAGAGAATTAACAAACATTAAATTCTTACTGAATGATGTTAGCATTAGCCGACATGTTTAACGTTACCTTATATTGATTGATGTGGCCTTTTTAATACGACAGGAAATAACGGCAAATAGATGTCACCTAGCTTGTCAGAAGCACTACTTATATATAACTACACCTAAAATAGCTGAACACCGCTGATACGTTGTTATTAATACAGCTGTAAGCAAAACCTGTCCTTAAACTGTCAGTAACTGCCGCGGAGTGAAACACTAACAGCCTGACGCCATTAACGTTAGCGGCTGTCATGTCCACAACTTTTCCCCCACTTCACTGTGATGTTCAGTGTGCCCACAGAGACGACAACAATGGCTGTAAGACGGAGACAAACCTGTAACGACCACAGTCCGTTTACTGTTATCCATCTCCCGTCCTGTCGCTGAGGCTCCGTTGCTGTTTTTAAGTCTTTACTTTGAACCAGGACCGGAGAGAGACAGTCAGTACCCTCCACAGCTGACGGCTCCGTCTCCCAGACACAAATGAAACCTGTCCGCCTCGCTGCGGGATGCGTGAGACGTGACGTGATGACGTCAGACCAAACGGGGTCTCAAATGTGACGTAATAAACAAATAATAGAGTGTGCATTAAATTGAAAATAATCAATAAATAACGAAATCTAATGAACTGTGTACCGAATGACATGTGGACATGCCAATAATAAAATATTTAAAATTATTTTAAAACGTAATAATTGATAATGCCGTATAAATTAAAGTAATTAGATTATAAATTATTCTTATAGTAGGCCTATGAGAAAATTACTGAAAGACAACAAGCTTTTCCACAATTCTTGATTTTAACAGGTTGTATTTTTTTTCCTTTTTCACTACATATAGTCCCACAGGATCTTTGCCTAGTTGTTCTCAACCCCTTTCGCTGGGGGACTTGGGGGCTTCTAGTCCATACTCAGCACAGATGTTCCTGTACACTATCCATGCCACTTGGTTGTGCCTCTCAGTGTACATTGTCCCAGCTTGCATCTGATATCCTACTGCTGGACTGATCTTAGGGGCCACTTTGAACAGCCTGCACCTCGGGTCCTATCTACTATGGTAGACCCGTGCCTTTATGGATCTGGTGCTCAGGGCCTGTTCTTGTGCTGCCACGATCAAGACCTCTGTGTTGTCCTTCAGGCAAGCCTTCTCAAGCCACTAGTAGGATTTCCTGATGTCAGCCACTTCCTCTATTTGCTGATGGTACATCCCATAGAGGGGTTTGGTCTTCGACGATATTTCCTCTTCCTCATCATCACCCTCTGTCCTCTGCTGCCAGAAGCACTCAGTGACCAGGTCATCCTGGGGGGGCATCTTCCTGATGTGTTCTTGGATGCTCTTTGTTTAATCCTGAATCGTGGCTCGGACACTCACTGATCCTTGCCCTCCCCCTTTTTGCTGCTCATAGAGTCTCAGGGTGCTTGACATTGGGTGGAACCCACCATGCATTCTGAAGAGTTTTCGTGTCTTGACATCAGTGGCATCCATTTCCTCCTGTGACCAGCTCACTATTCCAGATGGGTATCTGATGACTGGTACGGTTTACATCTTGATGGCTTTGGTCTTATTCTTCCCATTGAGCTGCCGTCTTAGCACCTGCCTTATTTTTTGTAGAAGACCTGAGCACAAGCTATATTCACAGAGCCTTTACTCTCTGTTTCACAGCCTCGTCCTACATTTAAAAAGTATGCAGCAAAACAACCAAAGAGCTAATAGAACAATGGTCATATCTATCAGTTAGTAAGGGGTCGTCAGTTTACTTGTAAGAAAATAAACTAAAAAATATGTGGAACTCCTTACACAAAATAAAGTGGCAAAAAATGAAAAACATACTTTTAGTAGTCCCAACGTTTTTCATTTTTTGAAAATTTTTTTCATGTACAAACATTTCATGTTTTTTCAAATTTTCTTTTTACTTCATTTGTTAGAAAAGTTGAACAGCTTTTTGTTATCACTAGGGCCTACAGTATCCCTCCCTGGATCACTCGTCCTCCAAAATACTAAATGACAATTTAATAACTTAAGCTTTGACATCATTATAATAATAACCATAAAATATTTCCATAAAATACTTCTGGTGGAAAGTATCACCAGCCTTTTAGCGCTTCACTCTCACACATCTATTTGGCTCCACTCGACCTAAATATGATGTAGAAATGTCTGGCAGTACCTCTTCTTGACTGCAGAGGGCAGCATCTCACACAGCCATTATTACGCACCACAGCACCGGAAACGCATTATCAGAAGAAGAAGAAGAGTAGGTTGCAAAATCGTGTTACTGAAGGTCCAAAACAGCAAGTGAAACTTAAACCTTAAAATATACTATCACAATGGTAAGTATTTTACTGTGGTGTTCAGATTAAGTGTTTTATTTTTAAGTAGCACCCCTGCTTCTAAGCTAACGCTAACTGTGTTGGCAGCACTGTAGCGCCGGGTCACAATGATGCTCGTTATGCTAGCCAAGTTAAGCTAATAGCTACTGTAGCTAAACTGAACATAATTGGCACAAAGCGGCTGTTTTAAAATGTGTGGCGACTTTACAAGCAGCGACAGGAAACCTCCATATCATGCTGAAGTGATGATATGAGCTTACTAAACGTTAAATTCTGGTGGTTTGTTGTTGCCTGTCAAAGCGGCAAGTTTGTATAGTGAGCGTGACGCTATGAACACAGGATTCACATAGAAATGCATGCTATGAGAAGCTGCAAATAACAACTGCCCCCGTCACCCTTTGTCAGACACACTGCTGGGTCAATCAATGTATCAGACAACTTCTAGTAACGTTAGCTGTGTATGTATGAAGACGAAAGTTGTAGTCCTGGGAGTCAAGCTTACCCAGGTAACTAGATAATGTTGATGATAGGTGGTTTCCTACATGTGACCTGTGTTTTTTCTGTCATTTAACAGCTTCCACTATCTCTGCTGAAGACTGCCCAGAACCATCCTATGGTGAGGAGACACTGAACTCTTTCTGCTGTCAAGTAACTTGTGATATCACTGTGGTAACTGCATATATTTTAATGCCAATTATCTATACATCATTTGATTAAATACCCTGTCAATCATTATGAGTAAGGTGTATGTCAGTGTATCAGATTAGAAAGTGATCAGTGAAAAAATCCATACAGACTGAAAGCAGTTGAGAAATACAGTAAGTGTCTTACTGTATGTAAAACTATGTAAAGCAAGTAATCTTTCACTGAATGTAGGTCTGTAAGCAGAAGGTAATATTGTTTTAGTCTGTCATCCAATTAGTTTATTTTTTAGAACAACTTGTAGGCAGTTACATGGGTTTGGCTGTCTGCTTCCCTTTGACTTCGCTTACATTTTTAATATCAAATCAAATCTATCTATATAGCACATTTAAAAAAATAAACGCAGTTGATCAAAGTGCTGTACAAATGAAAAGAAAGACACACAAATCACATAGTACTATAACATGTACAAATAGGGCTGCAACAATTAGTCGACTTATCGATGACTAATCGACTATTAAAATAATCGGTGACTATTTTAGTACTCGACTAATTGATTTGAGTCATTTTTCATAGAAAAGTACTATAAAAATACCCCAAAATACTCTTATTGCAGCTTCTTCCATTCAAATATTGGCAGCTTTACACACCCTCCCATGATGGTGAACTAAAACCCTTTGGCATGAGTACGAAACAAAACATTAGATGACATAATTTTGGGGTTTGGGAGAGACAGACTGACATTTTTCAACATTTTAACACATTTTTCGATAAAATGATTAGTCAACAATGAAAATAATTATTAGTTGCAGCCCTATACACAAATACAAAACAGAGTAAGACCGAGATAATAAAGATAATAAAAATACTGAAATATTAAAACCACTACGAGCAACCAAAGGCCATTGAAAACATGTGCATCTTAAGATTTGTCTTAAAAGTGTTAATGGAGGGGAGCATTTGATCGAGAGTGGAAGGCTATTCCAAAGTGTTGGAGCAGCTACCGCAAAGGCGTGATCTTTACTGTCTAATGTCTTTCTATGTAAGTACTGCGTCTGTGTGCCTCTGTTGCTACTTCAGCTTTGACTGGGTCAGTTTTCTGGTGAAATTTGTGTAACATGACTCGATAAATTACCTCCAATCTAGGCTGCCCTCTCACCTTCAAAATTTAATTGGCTGAAGTTCAGTTTGGTTGTTTTTGCTGTTATTGGGAAACAGCCTAAAATAATCCCTGTGTGTAGTTTTTTGGGGTTATACCACAAGAAAACTTGTGCCCTAGCTTCTGTTGTACACCCTGCACTGTGTTGTCAAGACTCTAAAGCAGCTGGCTGTTTCTTTGTGCCCTTGTCTCCCCAGCTGGTGGAGCTGAAGAATGGGGAGACGTACAACGGTCACCTGGTCAGCTGTGACAACTGGATGAACATCAACCTGAGAGAAGTCATCTGCACCTCGAGGGTAAAGCTGAGTTTGGGTTTTATACAATTATACATCTGTGTGTCCAGTGTTTACATGTAGCTTTAGCTGTAGGTGTCAGTGTCTGCAGAGTCCGCTGTAGATATGTAGGTGCATCTCTCTGAAAATGTAACAGCAAAGAAAGTGAGTGTTTACAAGCACTTACAAGCATACAAGCACTCTAAAGTACACATTTTTAAGGTTTGTTTCTCTTTTTTTGTCCTGTAAATAATTACACAAACAACTTGGGACCTAAGAAAGAAAAACAGACAATAGAAATGTCAATCACAGTACAAAACAGTACAACCTGGCATTATAATCTTGGTCTACAGACCTAAAAGGTGTAGAATGAAGCTCGTCATGGCCACCCTTTTTGCAAAACAAATTTGTCGTTAAAACATGACTAGGATGCAATGACACCTCCACTCCACTCTAACAGGATGGAGATAAGTTCTGGAGGATGCCTGAGTGCTACATCAGAGGAAGCACCATCAAGTATCTGCGAATCCCCGACGAGATCATCGACATGGTGAAGGAGGAGGTCGTGTCGAAGGGCCGCGGACGTGGAGGCGCCCAGCAGAACAAACAGCAGGGCAAAGGAAGAGGAGGAGCCGGCAGGGGTGAGTGGAAACGCTCTCTGCTGATCAGACAGACTACTGCAGGGGCGTGCTTTTGTGCCTGCTGTCAATATTTACATCTAAGATCATAGAAAAATAGTCAACCCAGTGCAATGATGTCCTCCAAGATAATATTTGCCACTTTGTTTGCAGTAAACAAAGTTTGTTGTTGTTTTTCAGTT
>NC_065515.1:32214488-32216499 GCF_006386435.1 Epinephelus moara
AGCCTGCATTCACGAGTAATCCATCCAAGAGTAATGTGTGTGCAGAGCTGTATGAAAGCTCTGTTATACATAATTTTAGTGTAACTTTATCATTTTTTTTCGCTGTGAAAACATTGGACTACCGACAAGTGCTTGGTCTTGTCGGAAAGCTATGATTCTGTTGTTTCACGTGATACGCGTGGCTTCTCGCTATGACGCACGGTCGCGGAGAAAATCCACAGAGAAAAACAGGTGTGAATTTGGAAGTACTATGCGTCGTTCAGGCCCATAGGATTGAACAGATGCAGATTATGGTGTACCAAATCACCAATGTACCAAATATAACAAATCCAGCAAGCTGTAAGTGAGAAGACATTGCAAATAGAAATCTCTCTAAACAGCAATTATCACAGCTAACAAACATTAAAATATTTCTCATGTCTTTCTCGCTCTGTCCTATGTCTCTCTGTAGGTCTGTTTGGCGGTCGTGGCAGAGGAATGTCAGGTCCCGGTCGCGGTCAGCAGCAGCAGATGCAGCAGCAGGACAAGAAACCAGGCAAACCACAGGGAATGAAGAACCAGCACTGACGGACAACATCACACCTTCAACAACACATCCTGTTATTCAGAGCGATTTCTCCTTCAGTACACGAAGATAAAATGAACTCTCTGGTGTTTCCCTTTGCTGTGATGTTCGTCTGAACTGACCATTGCAGAAATCACACTGGGAGACTTTAGGAGAAGCTGTGCTTTTGCACTGAATTTTGTTTTTGTTTTTTTTTTAGCATCTGTAAGTTGGTATTAACATTTTTTAGTATGACCATTTACCAGAGTATCAGTCACTTCTGACAGACTAATAATATTTATCATTACAACTGCAATAACATGATGCATCATAAACTACATTATATTACCCCAAACTGTTTTCCATCAGTTGGTACACTGGATTGCGGTTTTTATTTTCATTTTTTTTTGTCTCTTCAGGTGTAGTTTTCATGGTGAAAAACCTCCTCAGCCCCAACTTCTGTTGCATGAACATTTTTATAATGCTCTTTATTTTTGTCTTGTTTATGACGTTTGGTGGTCTGTCTGCTGCACCGCCATGTGGTCAGATGACGGCAGGTGAAACAGTAGACCTGACAGTTGGGTGGGCCAAAGTTCAGTCCACGAAAATAATCCCTTATGTTGAAGCATTTATAAGATGACACATCATGATCAGTGAGATTTCCAGATAAAAAAAAAAGATTCTCATATTCTTAAGTCTGAAATGGATAAGTCCAATATGTGTCATCATGGTTGGTTTTCATTTTATTTTTGTAACAAAAGACGATGTTGTAATTTATTTACACGAGAACATGAGAATAAAAAGACTTTTGTTAAAGCAGTCGTATTTACTTAAAACAGATCATTTGTGTTATGATTTAGCCACAGTTGGTAGCTATTTGTTCTGCTAACGAAATACTTCACCCACTAAATGATCATTCATTTATCATCGAGACTAAAAGTGAAACATGTCTATGCTTAAACTTTTAGTCCCTTTCAGAGAGGGCTGAAGGCAACGCATGGGTTAAGGAGGTACTGACGACACGACTGGATACAAGAGACTTGGATTATACTGTATGAGTTGTGTGAGAGTTTGTAAACAAATGTTCTGAGGTAGTTTTGCTGTTGTTAAACATGGTCCCCAATTACTTCAGTTGACCTTTGCTAAGTCCCGCCCCCGGACGCAGACAGACCAATCATAGCGTAGCATCAGGCCAGCTCAGACCAGGGTCTGACAACAACACAGCTGTGCTCCATTAACTCTAATGCAGTCGTTTCAGATTTCCTTCATTTTCAGGCTGGTTTTGTGGATTTGGAGCTAAATGTTGTGCCTGGGGCACATCGTGTATTAATGATGCTCGTTACCTGGAGAGGTTGGAAAAAGATATACGTTTCTTCCCTGTTCCAAAACCAAAATCAAACCCTGAAAAGTGTAGGGTTAGCTAGCTAGCTACTGAAGATATAGCCTACTGAATGTATACACATGCTG
>NC_065515.1:32216613-32226319 GCF_006386435.1 Epinephelus moara
GGAGTGCAGTTAGTTACAGAGTGGGCTCTATGCTTACTCTGACAGCTTGTTGGACCATCACAAAAGGGCGGGGCTTAGCAAAAGGTCAATTAATCGACATAGTTTTCTTCCCAAAATTCAAGGTAACAGGGCTTGTGTAACTAATCTATAAATGGTCATTTTGTGGGTGAAGTATTCCTTTTAACAGCCTGGAATCAAATTGCAATATTTTTGCAGCTACACTCATTCACTTCCTTTAATTAGGTGTGTCCTTCACATTTTATATAGATATAATATTCTTGATTTATAGCCGGAATTAGCTACAGAAATGATTTTAAATACTTCAAAAAAAAAGAAAAGTAGAACTGGAATGAGTGAGAAGGTGCATGTGGACCATATGCTGTATAATGACAATAAAAGTTAAAATTCAAAGGCAATGTCACAGTTTTCAACAAAGATTCAGTCTCACCAGTTTCACAATCACATAAAGGATTTCATATGATAATCATAAACTTTATTTATTCTGCATTTTTTAAGACAAAGTCAAAACAGGGTTGAATCAAGAATAAAATATTATAAGGACAATCAGGCAGATAAAGTCAGATGATAAAAATAAAACAGAATAAAAATACCCAACAATAATATAAGATAAAAAATAAAAAATATAAAATATGCTAAAAGAATTTCATATAACAGCACCTGACTGTTCTTTTTCCTTTCTGAGTGAAAATCAGTTTACACTCTAAACAGTACGGCTGTTGATGTCTCAGGCTGCACATACGTATATATAAAATGATTCATTGATCACTTACACAAATTTAATAATTTCCAAACTTAGTAATCATTCATTTAGAAAATAGAAATACGAACTCCAGCTCACAAATGTACAATTGTGAAACTGACTGGAATCTCATGACACACATTATTTATTATTTGACATTTTAAAAATTGTCTTAAAAAGTTTGGAGACATTTTGCTCCCAATTTCCTTATTTAGATTTTCTAAAACTAGGAAACACGCCCATATCCAGGCTTTCAAACATCCCTGGTGTCACTCATGGGTGACGTCACACCCTATGACCATTTTCCAGAGCCTGTCACCCTTTAACATGACCAGACAGAGCAAAAATAAATCAGATAAATCAGAAGCATCAATTCAATTCTCTCAAATCAAAACAATCAGTAAGCTATTTTTACTTAAACCTATAAGAGATAAAGATAAAAGAGATAAAAAAAAAGATAAAAATAAAATGCAAAAATGTGTATCACATTAGTATCACATTTTTTCTGTGCTTGCTTATAGTGCCACCGTG
Organism: Epinephelus moara; assembly: GCF_006386435.1. Taxonomy (NCBI): domain Eukaryota; kingdom Metazoa; phylum Chordata; class Actinopteri; order Perciformes; family Serranidae; genus Epinephelus; species Epinephelus moara. The sequence goes on from NC_065515.1 coordinate 32,217,905, forward strand.
CAGATTCATTACCCTCATTATCAGATTGTGGTGGTCAATAGTAAAATATATTTTAGCACAAAAATGTAATCCTGAAATAGATAATATAAAACAGTTACACAATATATACTAATCAAGTCACACATTTCCTGAATACATTTTTGTTTGAGTGAGGCTCACACAGTAATTCTTAAACTGATTTCTAATATAGCTGGTTGCTTCATTCCTTCTAAGAGAGCCTTAATGTTACATTTTTAGTCTTTCATATGTAATTATCACAGAAAAAAATAAAAATATAAACATGTAAAGGACAAAATAAAATGTAACTTCTTTGGTTGTTCAAAAATTAAACTGAAAAACTCAAATCTCATCTCAAATCTCCAAACTCCTCCGGTTCACCCCTCCCTCATCCAGTCATGTCTGACTGAGACTGTGTATTTCCAGGTCTCCACAATCTGGGACAGCAGCAGATTTTCAGGAAACGTCTCCTCCACGTAACGAGGCACCTCAACTTCTTTCCGGTCCATGTAGGCACCCACCGTCTCTTTCACACTGACAAGAAGGAATAGTTTTTCAGTAAGGGCCATGTTTGCATACATGCAATACAGTATATACTGCACACATACTGTTTTCTGGCTTTTACCATGATAGGAGATTTTTGTTATTGATGCTTTATCTTTAGTAAAAGTTGTTTTTCAACCTACTGGTACTTAAAATACAAGGAATTAAACACATAGAAGAGAGCAGCGACTCAAAACTGCAGCTGAGAAAATTCTAGGTTTAATTTCTGTTGTGGATTTGGGTGGAGTCAGTCAGGTTTAGGGCGTTAATACACATCTCTTTCCAGGGCTACTGGTGGGAATAATTGCATTAATAAGAAACGATTTTGTTTAAGATGTTTACCTCCAGGATGGTTTGAAGTTGTCGGTGGCCCGTAGGCGGCCCAGACTCAACAGGAGGAACTCGTGCATCTCAAGCAGCCATTGGTCCACGTTTCCCCTGACCACGAAGCCTCTCAGATCAATCTTGTTTTCCTCCGTCAGCGGCATCAGGTACTCAGCTGGATATCCCGAAAAGGGCTCCTTTTTATAGAAACAAGTCAGATTATTTGAAATGGACTGAAATAAGAGTAGTGTAAGCTGTGATGCTAATGCCTATGTTTTCTGTTTGTTTTTTTTAAGTGATTTTCTATCAAGTGCTCTCATTTTACTTGGAACCATTCATTCATTTTCCATAACCATTTATCCTGTTAGGTGTCGCGGAGGAATGGAGCCTATCCCAGCTGACACTGGGCGAGAGGGGTACGCCCTGAACAGGTCACCAGACTATCACAGGGCTGACACATAGAGACAGACAACCATTCACACTCACATTCACACCTACGGCCAATTTAGAGTCACCAATTAACCTGCATGTCTTTGGACTGTGGGAGGAAGCTGGAGTACCTGGAGAAAACCCACGATGACACGGGGAGAACATGCAAACTCCATACAGAAGGGCTCCCACACCCTGGGTTCAAACCAGGAACCCTCTTGCTGTGAGGCGACAATGCTAACCACTGCATCACTGTGCCACCTACATTAACCAGTCCCCCAAAAACCTGCATAAGGAAAACTTACCCTCCTGAGAGGCAGCATGTGTTCAGATTTGAGGGAGGAGAGGAGTTGCCACAGAGAAACACAGTGTCTGAGGTGACATCTGCCCAGAGCCTGAAGAGACAACACAGCAGAGTAAAGAGCCTGACAGCACACAACAGGGAATTAAAAAAGATATTAACTTACAGCTACAGTTTATTTTCTTTAGTTTATGGGGTTTTGAGGGTATAATTAAGATTTTTGGGACTTGGCCTTTACCTGGAAAATGCCACTTGAAAAGACATGTACCGACTAAGAAGAGACACATGACCACAAAGAAACATGAAGTGACTTAAAGGGACATAAAATGACTGAGAGGTGCTAAACAGCTGCACAGAGACACAAAGAGACTCAAGACAACTGCAGAAAAAGACAAAACCAAGGACACAAAATGTCCACATAGAGACACTAAACCACAGAGGCTAAACAACAATAAAGTCTGTGTGTCTTGCTCCTTTGTAGAAGAGGTGGTGGCCTTCTGCGTTGTCTCATTTTCCACCTATGCTTGAGTTTTAGGAAACCTTAGAAATGATTGCAGACAGAGGCTGCATATGCACCGACCTGCAATACTTGGCCATCTATGTGGTCGGCCATCTTCAGAGTGTCGTGGAGGTAAGTGACCAGCGGCATCGTGGGATCACCACCAGTCATCGAGATGAAACCCAGGATCAGCTCTGCGATCTTGAGCGCCTCACACACCTCGCTGTAGGAGTGCAGCTCTCTGGACAGGGCGTTCCGGGTCAGAGAGGACAGAGCGGCCTACGGGGACAACAACAACAACAACAAAGTATGAAGCTTGAAGCCGAAATCTCCTGTAAATGTGTGACCTCTGTATCTGTATGTGCATAACAAATGTCAAATTGTAGAGTGAAAAGTGACTACTGTGAATTACATTTGATATGAGACACCCGCCATTCAACTTGACCCCAATGTAACATAACGGTTCTTAGCATTTAGGTGAAACTCGCTGATGTTTACACTGTTAATTACGACAAAGCAGCACTGTGAAAGAAAATAATGATCTGTTTTAGATAAGATTTATTAATGAGCAAAGAACCCTCGGCTGTGGTAACCTGTGTAAGACAATTTCAGTGTTTTCTGATATTTTATAGACATACAATTACCAGTAGATTAATTGTGATAATGTGTAATTGCAGCCCTAATAAAAGCAAACATTAAATGCATATTTGTCTTTTCAGCTGGGTTGGTGTGAGGTAAAACACATTTAGGGCAAAGCTAATTGTATAATCTAATATGTAGTCAAACATCATAATTATGTTGCTAACTGTGCAAAAGCAATGTACAGCATTCAATCATTTACCTGAGGTACTTTTCCTTTGACAGCTTTGAAAATGGTTTCATAGTCTCTTTCTTGTGTGTTGACCAGCGTGGGGATCCCCTAAAATAAAGCACAGTGAGTTGAGTGAAGCAGGGAAATAATACAATCACCCATTCTTGAGGATTGGGACAACTGTCGTCCTATTAAAAAAAAAACAGAGAAAAAGAAAAACCTTGAAATTATAACTCATCAACACACTAATTCTGTTTTTGGGGTGAAACTTTTTTCTAAAGGATTTATATGTATGACAAAAGTTCTCTATACCACAAGGACCCCTGTCTCACTTCCTGGTTTCCAAAAAGGCGGGACTGCTGCTCTAGTATTGGTAAGCAAGGTGGTGCATTACACATTACACTGTACGGAAGTGGTTAAGCTTGTGTGTCCATTAATGCTCCTCTCATTTGCTTTAACTAAATCCGGCTGTGTGGACTCACTGTGCGGGTGATGAGGGGTTTTCCCTGCAGGAAGCGGGTGAGGATCTGCTGCTGGATCCTGGGCAGGTCGTACTGTGATATCGTCTCGTGGCCGCGTTCCAAGCTGTACTGGCAGTTGGATAAAACCAGAGGAAGCAGGTCCTTCTCCAGCTCATAGCGGATCACATGCTGCTCCGTTAGCTCCGCCACACTCACCCTGTAACTGCTGCGCACATCACCATCCAAATATGAACTTTATAGTCCAGTAATATCATTTATTTTCCCAAACTAATAAACCACAAGCCTCTTACTCCACATTTTTTGTTTTAAAGTTGTTGTAGATGTTAAGAATACAGAAAATATATTTATCTTTGTGCTGTGTTTTTGCATGTTTAGCTTGTTCACTACAGCTGTTTGAAAAGTCTGCATGTGCATTTTGGAAGTTTTTGGACTTGGACAAAAAAAAAGCTGTTTTTTATGTAGTTCCATGTGTAATTGGTACCTGCTGTCCTCTCCAGTGTGTTTATCCACAGCGTTCACCAGCTCATTATGTAGAGCCACCAAGTAGCTGACCAGCCCTGTGGCACACAGGCCTGGACCCTGACGCCGGGGCAGGAGGTACTGCAAGTCGCTGGTCAGGTCCAAATCCTTGCTGCAAAATTCATCTGGGATCTTCAGCTCACCTGTAGGGCAAAAAAGACAGAAATGATTTCTTATTCCCAACATAACAGCATGTATGTATTCAGTGTGATATTTCATTAAATTTGTTCATTCAAACAATCACTGTTGCACCAAAGAAACTATTTCCACCAACTCCCTTTCCAACGACTCCACTTTGAATCCAGTCTGTGGTGTGTGGGCAGAATCACAACATTCATTCATTTTCCATAACTGCTTATCCTGTTAGGGGTCGCAGGGGGGCTGGAGCTTATAACATTATAAAAAATGGCCTCATGTTTGTAGTAAATGTAGTATAGCTGACATTGGGTGAGAGGCAGGGTACACCCTGGACAGGTCGCCAACTATCACAGGGCTGACACATAGAGACAGACAACCATTCACACTCACATTCACACCTACGGTCAATTTAGAGTCACCATTAACGTAACCTGCATGTCTTTGGACCCGGGGTAAACCCATGCTAACACAGGGAGAACATGCAAACTCCGCACAGAGGGGCTCCCCCACCCCGGGTATAAACCAGGAACCCTCTTGCTGTGAGGCGACAGTGCTAATCTAATGCTATTCTGTTTACTTGACAAGATGAATTTAAGAGAGTAGTGACTATCAAAGCTCAAATAATGGAGCTACAGTAGATGTACTCTGATCACTGTGTAAATGCAAACAACATAACTCTGCTCAAGTGCTCACAGGAGACATGACACAATTGCAGAATTGTATTGCTCTGGTTACAGATGAGTCACTGAAGGTACATTTAAACTAAACTCTTCTTTATCTTTATGGCAATTTTAACAAAATGGAGTTATCAAACAAAGGAGGAGGTGCTTTACTTACTGCTGGTTACAGACTCTCTGAGCAGATTCCATGTTTTCAAGAAGACGTCGATGTGTCTCTCATACCATGCCCTCATTTCTGAAAGAAAAAAATGAAGTGAGACAAAGAAAAATCTGAGTGCGCAATCTTTTTTGTTTCCTGTCCCCATCAATTAAGTGTCAGTCCATTAGATTTTAGCCAATACACTTTTAATAACAAACAAGTCTTAGGCCCAGTCATTCCTCAGAGATGTCACAGCTGTACCTGTCTGCCTCTCGATGAACTCTCCAATGGAGCCCACTATCTGGTCTGTTGCGTTCTGGAATTTTCTCACCAAGCGTTTCTGCAGGATTAGGATGTCTGGAAGGAGCTTAATCTGCCGAAATTCTCTCTCCTGAAAAAGAGTAACACAAATTAAACAGATAATCAAGCCTTATCCATGTCCTTGCACCCCTCCCACAGACTTTTCACCCTGCTGTCGTCAGGAAAATAGTAACGGAGCATCTGCTGAGGTCCTTCAGATTCCTTTACACCCTGCTGTCCCTAAGCTCAACATAACAAGTATAACTTGCAACATACTACAGAAATATCTTTGGGTAACTGCTGTGCATTGCAACACTTTACATTGGCTTGTAGTTATTTACGTACACTACCGATCTTTATATTTTCCTTATACTGCGCTGCATTTTTTGCACTATATGTTTTAGGCTTGTCATGTATTTGGTTATGTACCTGTTCTTGTATCTTGTTCATTCGTTCATTCTTTTGTTTTGCAGCAGGAACAAGGGCACAAGAATTTGGTTCCTCTATGTATTGTACTAGATACAGATAAATGACAATAACGTCTCTCTTGTCTTAGTTCTTAATTTTTTATGAGAAATGACAACTTATTCTAAGTTATCTTTTGGGCATGACTTACATTTGGTCTCAAGGTTGCATAAAAGAAAGCCCCATGGAGTGTCCAAAATGCAAAGAGTTTATCGTCTGAATGTGCACACATTTCAATATTGTGTAGAGGTGGACTTTTTAAATTGTTGGTGGCACCAGATCATAGGTCAGGAGGTCAAAAATAATTATGAACCATCCTTTGGAAATTAATTTCTACAACAAAATTTACAACAACCTCGCATGTGGTCAAGAAAGATGTCCTGCTCTGGTTCAAACTGTTGGATGGTGAAGTGAATTGAAAGCCACTTAGTCACAAAGCTTTACACCTCACAGACATTCACCTTCTGGAGGAACCTCCAGAGAAGAGGCAGCTCCTCCTTTTGGTCATACTGCTCCACAGTGTGTGTGAGGCTGAGCAATGAGAGCCTCTCCCTGCAGCTCCACACCGGTGAGCTGTGGACCTGAGAGCCCTGCGGCAGCGACGTCAGGAAGGTACAATCATCGCCGAAGGTCGTCCGCATGATGAAGTTGGAGGACACACGGGAATCCGTCCTGATGCTCTCCTTTGCCTCTTGCAGGAGATGATCAAGATCCTAGACACAAAATATTGGCAGTAGTGGAGGGGGAGTTTACTGCAGCGATGGAAACATTTGTCTTGTGCAAAAGAAAACCATGAAAATATCAGGTAATACATGTGAGAATATGAAGAGAAGCAGCTCATTCACATTAGACATAATATTTAGATCATACTAAAAGTAGCTCATAATAAAAGTAGATACCCGTGCATTACATCTATGTTAATGCACATTTTCAAATATCATAGAAGCTTTATCATTCTTCATAAGAGGAAAAGAAGAATATAAAAAGCTTTAAGGTGAAAGGTGTTACCCTCAACCGAGGCGTCATAATATCTGCAGCCACAGTAGTCTCCCAGGTGTTTCTGGATGCTTTGGTTGTTAGGTGAGGATCAATACCAGCTGGTTAAAGTCAAACAGAGCGTATATTATAAATACATAATGTACTGCTGTGTTTTATATTTACAAAAATTATGTAAAAATAAACAGAAACTTCCAGGAGGGTTACACTTTTTTCATACATGTAACATTTTCAGTGTATCCTACAGATTCAGAAAATTCAAAGCTCAAATCTCTAGTCATTAGTGTAGGTTGTGTGTCTGTGCATACTGATGGACAAAAATCCTGGAATTCCTGACCAAGCAAGAATACCTCAGATGGTAAATTGACAGAGGGAGCAATAAGCTCCATGATTTATTTTATGACAGACACAATGTGGAAACAGCCACTTCCTGTCGATCCTGTTGTTTCCCGTTCTCCATGAGCACCTGACACAAGATTCTGATCTACGTTTGTAATACAGAGCAACCAGTCGCTTCTCTTTGTCTAGTTTATAGAGCTTATTGGAACAGATAGAAACATTAACAACTGTGTGTGCTAACTGATCTTGGTGTTAACTGGTGGTGGTCTTACAGTGACTGCCTGGCACTAGCTCTTGCAGGGATTTGATCACCAAGTGGACAGTCGTAACAGTGTTGTCAGCTCCTCCTCCCAATGCCTGTGACAGCTGATCCAGATCCTTTATTATGTGTTGACTGAGAAACAAACAAACACCCTCCACGGGTGGCTGGATGATGGTCTGAACGAACTAAAGAAACAAAGATTGGGGGACAAGTCAGCAGGCACAATTATTTGTTACATTTATCTATTTTGCAGAGAGATCATTATTTGGATAGAAGCACTTTATATCTCAGCTACACACAATCCAGCACAGTTAGCCAGAGTTACTTTGAAAGTGCTATTACTGTGGTGTACTGCTGCTACAGCAGCTGCTGATGTACATTTTCAGAGAGCTGATATCTCATTTTGAGAGTAACTCTTCATCCTCTCACCTGAGACTTCTCTGAGGCTCCCAGCAACATGGCCAAATGTGTAACCAGCCTGACCAGAGTGAACGGACCCAGAGACATGTTTTTGGTGTCTGGGTTGTTTCTCCGCTCAGGGTCTCCCAGGATGTGGCCAGGCCTTGTGCGATCACTGAAACAACAGATTGGGGTGTTTTTACTTATCTAAAGTGAGGGTGAACGGACTGAGGTGTGTTGTTCTTGCTGTATAGATTGTAAAAACCCCTTGAGGAGGGGTCTACAGGCTACAACCCCTTAGCTAAAGAGAGATGGAGTGGGGACCCCCAACTGTATGTATTGTATAAAACTTGTTGCATAGTTGCATATTAAACTGGGACTGAGACAGTTAGCCTCTCATCAATGTCTGTACTTTGAATCAAATTTTTTTCTTCTTTTTTTTTTTTTTTTATGGCTAGGCCTGATATTTTAAACTTTGTGTGTATGTGTATTTTCTGACATATTTTAACATTTTCTTTTAATTCTCTCTTGGCAGTGACTCTGAGGACCCCCTGTTGAAGCCCCATGCCCTTGAGGCAAATTTGTGATATTGGGCTATATCTTACTATATAATGATGAAAACTGTGTGTGTGTGTGTCTCTGTTCACGTTTTTTTTCCTCACTGACTTGGTCAATCCATGTGAAATTTGGCACAGTGGTAGAGGGTCATGGGAGGATGCAAATGAAGCAATATTACATCAATTGGCCAAAGGGGGGTGCTATAGCAACAGATTGAAATTGCAAACTTTGAAT
>NC_065515.1:32226497-32229204 GCF_006386435.1 Epinephelus moara
TTTCTTATCTAGGCCTAACCGCCATATTGATTTTTACTAAACTTGGTAGATATGTAGAACAGGACGCCTCAAGGTGACTGGAGAAATTTAACTCTAATTGGCAACTGGGTGGCGCTATAACAACAGAAAAATGCTTAAAAATGGCTAAAATGTGACCGATCGCTGTGACTCCCCCTGTGGACCAATGTTTGGGTTTTTTTTCTTCTAATTTTTGGTATGACTCAGTCATGGTATGGTGTGCTGTACATAATCACTGAAACTGTAAGTGTGTCATTCTGTCAGTCCCACGTTTTTCAAACACTCTGTCTGAATACATTGCTCTTCTTAATGGGATCAGTTGACTATTTAATCTGCAATTTCCTATGACCTGTATCCCAAACACACACCATGTGAAACTGTACATGGGAAACTCAGTGGATATGGACTAGTAATTAAAATTTACTTGACATGACTTGAATTACAGCATCAGTCAGTTAGTAGTCAAGGAGAGTGGAACGGTGCAGAAGAGGACCCGCTCCCTATCTAGATATGAAAAGCTCATTCTTAGCAAATAAAACACAATTATTCTTGTATTGAACATTATATTCCCTTTCTACCAATACATCCCCCTAAGTCCTACACACTGGACGTTTAAACAAGGAAGTCACAAATTATTCTCCTAATGTTGCTAGTCTCAATTTACTGATAACAACTGAATGATTTTGGTCAATATAGAACAGTTTTCTTACTATCTAAATCAGGAGGTTTTTTGAATCTCCAGTAATCACATGACATTGAAACAACTTGAAACCTAGTAGTTCCCATCAATCTCAATAATATTGGCAGCTGGCAATACTGTATATGAGATGTAACAGGAAGAGATATAACAGGAAGTACACTTAATTCGAAGAAAAAAAACATGAATGCATGACTGTGGCTTGACCACTTACTTCTGCAGCTGAATTGGTGTGAATCCAGGCACGGCGATATGATGGCCACCTCCAACCTGCTCGCCACACTCCAAACATTTGCCTGTCTGCATGGGCAGGCCACACTGCAGCGAAACATAGCAGATCAGATCATTTTTTTCATCCACTGTATGTTTTTAGCACATCGTGTCTGTAATCACTGCGCAAATAAATAAAGTACAGCTATGTAAAAATAGCTTACCTTATCAACAAAGCACGGATGATTATTTGGACATACTGTGAAAACATATAACAAATCAAATAATTTTATATAATCTGGTTCATTGAGACAGAAAATTTAGAATTAGTGGGTGGATTTATGACATCTGTTACAGGAAATATTTTATTAGAGAAACTATCCCAGAAACCCAGGCTGCAAAAAAGTATAATTTAAAATTGTGGTTTATATATGAATGGATCATTCTTACCATACCAAGTGAGGTTCCCATAGTTTTGCTGTATGGCTGCCTGAGCAACAGCTAACATGTCATCAGGCATTGTGGGTATAAATGCTGTCTGATAGACAAAATCAAATGAAAATGTAAAAATTAGCATGAAGGTAACATGAAAAAAAAAATCATTTTTCATACAACTGTTCTGTTATAATAATCTGTCTTGGAATAAAAATGCCCATCCACTTAAGTTTGAAAACACTCCCAACACTAACCTGAGGCACCTTAAGGCTGTAAAATTGACAGCCCTCTGTCATCTGACACGAAGGAGAGCTGCAATGATCAAGAAAGGCAGATATGACACATGCTTACCTGCATGTTTTCAGGAAACAGACCAAGTTGCTTGAGTGGCATCAGGAGGAGGTGATTCCCAGTGAGCAGCACAGCTGCCAGATGGATGGTCAGCTCAATGATAGTGTGGTCCAGGATGGTATGACCAGGGTTTATGGACAAGTCTCCCAACCTGTTATGAACCAGGGCTGAGGCAAAATCCCTTACTTCTATTTGATGTAGGTACGTTGAGCCCTGGATGAGATCTCTAAATGCTTGGCATCGCTGCAGGGAAAATGTAAGATGTTATACAGTGGCAATGAGCAAGATTTTTAAAGCACCATTCTACAACATGACAATGAGATATTATCTTAAGGTTGCACTAGGGTGGTGACATTTCCATCTTTGTCTAATAAGTAAGTGGACACTGGAGCTCTGCAGTGTCTGAGTGACTCATTTTATTTTAAATCAGTGGGTTGGGTGTGTGTGCATGTACTGACAAGTGGAAGGCCTTCTTGCAGCCACAAAGCACTATCCCTCACTGGCTTCCCACACTTTGAACAGTATAAATTGTGCTCTGCCAAGCTAGAAGTGCTGCTGCCTGAAGAAGGGCAAATGTTTCCTTTTTTCTTTGACTCTGTCTACAAATTTTTGATAGATGACCTGCAGAATGTGTTCCTCTTTCTTGTGCAAAGCTAAAGGGATTTGTTAGCGTTATGCACTGTCCACTGAGGTGCATCAATATGGAAGCATTTTCACTCAACATACAATCTTACTATATAATGACGAAAACTCTGTGTGTGTGTCTGTGGGTGTGTCTGTGTGTGTCTGTGGGTGTGTCTGTGTGTCTGTGGGTGTGTCTGTGTGTGTGTGTGTGTGTGTGTGTCTGTTCCACGTTTTTCTCCTCACTGACTTGGTCAATCCATGTGAAATTTGGCACAGTGGTAGAGGGTCATGGGAGGATGCAAATGAAGCAATATTACATCAATTGGCCAAAGGGGGGCGCTATAGCAACAGATTGAAATTGCAAACTTTGAA
>NC_065515.1:32229230-32249444 GCF_006386435.1 Epinephelus moara
GATCTGCATGAAACTCGGTGAACATAATCTAGGGAGCAATATCTAAAGTTCCCTCTTGGCAAAAGTTGGAAAACTTACTAAAACTGAGCTTCTATAAGGCAATGAATATTGCGGAGGGTGTGGCTCATCACATAAAGGTGTATAACATCTCAAGGGTTTCACCGATCACCACGCAACTTTGTAGACATACGACCACACATAATCTGAGGGGACCCCTCCATAATTGACCCCATCAAACAAAATGGGGGCGCTAGAGAGCTAATTTCTTATCTAGGCCTAACCGCCATATCGATTTTTACTAAACTTGGTAGATATGTAGAACAGGATGCCTCAAGGTGACTGGAGAAATTTAACTCTAATTGGCAACAGAAAAATGCTTAAAAATGGCTAAAATGCGACGGATCGCTGTGGCTCCCCCTGTGGCCCAATGTCTGTTTTTTTTCTAATTTTTGATATGACTAAGTCATGGTATGGTATGCTCTACTCAATGGGTATGGACTAGTCCTTGGATTATTTTACACACACTAACACTACAGCACAGCATCAGCGTTTTGGGGTTGGTACCTCAGGGGTTGGATGGAGACCTGTGTTTGCAGATCTGTACAGAGTGGTAACCTCTCGGAAAAGTGCCAGGAGGATGAACATTGTTCGATTCCTTGGTGGTGCGGTGCATCTCTAAATCAATGGAAAACAAACACAGATTAATTTGTGAGCAGCTGATATTCAGACTGACTAGAATTGGTCCTAGTATCAAATATAATAATGAAACAGATCTCAAGGAACAAGAGTTATAGCTCTTTAACTGCATAATTTTAGACCTTTAAATATATATTTCCTCTACCAGGCAGTCATTGACTTCCATTCTGTACAGTACTGTGTGAAAATCTGATTTGTGCAGTCCATCGCAGCGAACGTTGAGTCACTCAACTTATTTTTGGTAAACATTGCATCATCATTGCATGGTAATGCATTTTCAGAGCAGATTTCCTCACAGCTATACTAAAACTATCGGTGGTAACCCTAAACTTGACCCATTTAAAAAACCAAGACGCTGCTAGTTCATTTTCATACAATACAGAAATTAAAGCCCCTACAAGGAACTTTCATTTTGAGTTGATTTTGGCGAGCCTGTGGACAAAAGCGGTAGTGTTTTGCCGGAATGAAGCCTACATTTCCCATGAGCTCTAGCGCGTATTGTCATAAACACGCTTACCTGGCTCGCGCATGTGTTTGTTTTGGGGATGAATGAAACAACAAGACGGGAAAACTTTGCCCCCGCTCCTATCGGGATCCCAGCTCACCTCTGCCGCACCCCAGCTCCACCTCTCTGGCGTAAGTGCCACTGCCGCCTGGGTAAACGCAGTGGTCGGCTGGTAAGGCTGAAAGCCTGTTTGGCGAGCACTTCCACGGCTTCTTGGACTGAGTATGGAGCAGTGCCTCGCCTCTTTATTTCTCGGCACTCGCTGGAACCTGTCCATGCCTGGCTGGTACCTGTCGTCGGCCCGGATGAGGTTTTCCAGCCCTGTGGCCCCCGCTCTCCTCGTGAATCTGCGCAACCTGCGGCCTCTGTGTGTGGCTCCCCAGACAGCTGACCCGCCGGCTCCTGCCAGGATTGGGCTGGTAAATGCTAGATTGCTAGCGAACAAAACGTTTACCTTGAATGATTTCCTGACTTCCCGAGGATTGGATTTTCCCTGTGTGACTGAGACGTGGCTGACTGTTGGTGAGTCCAGTGCTTTCACAGAACTTTTACCCGATGATCGCTGCTATTTTAACTCCCCGCGGACGTTGGGTCGAGGAGGAGGAATAGCGACTATTTATAACAGTAACTAAATGTAAGCAGCTAGGTAAGATGATGTGTGCCGTCTGAGTGCCGTAAATCGTTTCGTCCTGGAAGTGACCTGGGGCGGACCCAGAGACAGTTTCCTAAAGGTATGGATATACACTATATAGAAATAGCTTATCTTCACACCGATGGTCTCATTTGCTGTTGTAGGTCACGCACAGACATCAGCAGAAACGAGAGACTTTTGCATATCCAGTTAAAATTTACTTGTAGTGGCTTTAATGGAAGCCATGTCTACAGTGGTAAAGACTAAATAAAGTAGAATCCTAATACACAGCAGCAGTGTTTGATTGATGAAAATGATCACCTGTGATGTAAAGTAAATGATTTCTGGTAAAAAGGCTAAAGATTAAAAGTCACTGACATACCGTGCATTACATTTACTGAATAAGTGAAAAGACCTTACACATGAACTACCCATATAGATAGTTTGGAAGAGACCGCATGGAACATTTAGTCTACTTGTGGCAGCAAAGAGTTTGGTAAATTGAATTCAAATACCTCACAGACATCTTCTATCTGCTCAACATCACCGTCCACAACTGCCTTGGCAACTGCATCCCTCACCGCCTTGTATTCCTCTCCATACACAAGATACTGGTCCATCTGGCCTCCATCTTCATTCTGTTCACACCATGAGTGGAGTTAAAGGAGCAAAAACAATATTAATGTAATATAGCCAAATTGAGGTGTTATTTATAGATGTTCTGGTGGCTCCCTGATTCAGGATTTGTTGTAGTAGATTTGCTCATGAATGGTGGTGTACCTGCTGGAGGATCTCTGTCGGGAAAAGCCAGCTGAACTCTGGTTGTTTCACCAGCGTCTGGACGAACTCGACACCCCGCCATTCGCTGAGCTTACGGATCAGGTAAACGCGGTACCAATCGTTCCCACTGTCCTCACAGAGCTTAATCACCATGTTCAGGAAATCTTCTGCTCCATCTGGGACATTGTTGTCTGTAACGGCAGCACAGTGCATAGACTCTTATTTCTTTTTTACTGCTAACCAATGCAAGCTGTCAGAGCGGTTGTGAATATATCTCTTACCGGACAGTCTGTCACTGATGAGCTGGGCAGCCATGGTGAGGGACAGACGCAATCGTGCAATGTGCTGCAGATGTTGAATAGACACTGCTGCTGAATCAGTAGTGACTTCAGCCAAAAAGAAGCGCAAGAACTGTGTTTCACCATTGTAAAATGGCTTCAGCAGTTCAGCCCTGTTGCCTTCCTGAGGCATTTTCTCCCACATGGAATCCTACAAAGACAAGATGTTGAAGTAGCATCACTTACCTCACTTCAGACACTGAAACAGCAGTTTGTGGTACCGCACTGTAGGACAGTGCTAGGCAAACGGGGTCCAAATCTGGCTCTCAAGCAAAGGTATCTTTCCTCTGACAAAGTCAAAGTTTTCTCTTTCATATCTGCCATCAAAACTTTTGCATATTTTTTTTTACATATTTAAATCCAGTCGTGTAGAGGTAGTTGATTAGGTGGGTGTACTGCCAGGGAGATAGGTAGGTTACTGTGTATACCCTCTACCACACCACTGTGTAAATCCCAAATATGACCTTCTAACATGTAATACTGCAGCCCATGAGGAGATAAATCAATATATAAATGAAATTGTTCCTTAAATGAATCAATAGAAATAAACATATAAGAAGTCCAGACTTACATTTCCACAACACTTGTGCAACAATACAGAAAAAATGGCCTATGATTGAAGCTAATTGCTGCCCTCTGCTGGCGGGTATCCTGTAATTGTCCTGTTTTGTATAATGAGCCGACATAAAACACCTCCTGTAGACTTACACTGTCCTTACATTGCACCCAAACCTGCACTTTACCCAACACAAATTATTCCTGCCCCTATGCTCATACCATTGGTGTAGACTAAGTCCCAGAAAGGCTCAAGTCAAAATGACAGAAATCACAACATCTGGCCTCACTATTTATTTTTATCACCACACAAATAGTGAGTTTGAGTCCTACACTCAGATGTCCTGTAAAAAAAAGATTTAACCTAATAGAAATAAATGGGATGTGCATTGTCCTGCTGGGGAAATAATTTGGTTTTGGGAGCTCACACTAAGTGTAGACTCTCACAGCAACAAAGTTTCAATGCTGCTTCATAAATTGTAAAATGTTTTAAAAGGTTTCCCTTAGTTATTTTTTATGTGAGAACTGAATGTTTTGAAATCTTCACGTCCATCTTTCATTTATCCATTTCTCCTCTATTAAACATAATAAAACAGTACTGTAATAGTTTTGTTTAAAAGATGTTTTACCTCCAAACAGTTGATGTACAAAGCGTAAAGCTCTGCTTTGTCCCCCTCATCCACAAATCTGCTTTCTTCAACTGATGACAAATGCTGCTGCAAATATTCCTGGACTTTATCAAAGCTGAAACACAGTTAGGTTTGTTATACACTTGGTACAGCTGAGAAAATCTTTGTAAGCTGAAAAAGAGGAGCTTAAATCTGTTCAGATATTTTTTCAAGTCCTTTCATGTGATTAAAGAAGTAATGTTGTCCAGCTCCTCTGCAGTGTTGTTGACAGAGCTGCCATTTACATTTGTATGTAGCTCTACTGATCTATGATTATTTAAATGCATTTGTTGAATTTTAACATTACATTGACATGTTAAGTTTACCAACCTGAACTTCAGCAGCAGCTTGAGGATCACAGATCGCACGACTGGGTTTTTATCTGGGGACTCGTCAAAAGGCGACAGATCTTTGGTGTAAATCTGTTTTTGTTCTGGTTTAAGAGAAAATTTAGAGTAAATATTAGTAATAACAAATGAAATGAGAAAAGATAAATTATTATCATTGTCTAAAAACCAACCTGCATATATGTAAAATAAAACTGTATTGAAGGTCCCCAGTAATAGACGTTTTTAAATATAATGGCTAAAGCTGTCACATGCAATTTTCAGGCAAATCGAGGTTCATTAAGACAAAACAGATTTTGTTATTTTATTCTTTGATAAGGGGCTCTTCAGTAAGCAGTACCTGTCTCAACCATCAGGTAGGACAGCAGATGGTTGATGACATCTCTGGCTGGTGGTGTGTTGTCCTTGAAGCACACAGTGGAGAGCAAATCAATGAAGAAACCATTGCAGCGCCGCCGGAATTCTGCAGTTTTCCCGATAGAAATCCTGCGGTCATAAAAATCAAACATAAAAATAAAAAATAAAAAGCAATGGCATTTCATTAGTGTTTATTAGAAAATCTCCAAATGTTACAAAGTATAGCCAAGTGATTCCCCAAATATATATACACAGGATATGTGTATGCACAATAGAGTGCACACATTTCTTTTATGATGGGCAGCTCATTAAACAGAGGTGCTAAGCACTGCACAGTGCAAAAACAGGCTCCTGTGCACTTAACAACATTGGTGCTGTGACTGAAGGCCTACAATCAAGTTAATAGCTTATATCCTGTTAACAGTTGAACCCCACAAGAAAAAAAATATAAAAAAAAATGAAACCAACACCAATTAGTGTGACTGTGCAGCCAAAGAGCATTCAAAATTACTGAACTGTCAAATGATCAAACTCTTACCTAAAAATCTGATCACTTGCCCCCTGCCTAGAGGACTTCAGTACTTCAATTACAGCTTGAAAAGCCTTCATTGATTTTACATCTGCATTTCCCTCCAGAACCTTAGAAACAGGTGAAAAACATTGGCCATAAATAAACCATGAGACACCAAAATTCTCCTCAGGGTAGATGAGTTAAAAAAGGACCTCCATCATATAAAAATCTTTTTGACCTATAATCAATTAAATACAGTACAGAAACAACATATTTAATGTTCAAACTATTTTTATTTTTGTTTTGCACACCATCCCAACCTGGATCGGGATTGTAAGTCGCACTGCTTGTGGCTATTTTGTTGAATACATTGCTCATGAAAAATCTACTCACCCTGCTTAAGGTCTGAATGTGATTCAGGACGAGTGTTCTGAGCTGATTCTCGTCATTCTGGAGACCCAGAAGCATGTGTTCCACAAACAATGAGAGGATGTGGATGCGCTTCCAGCCATTGCTATGAAATATTACAGACAATAATCACAGTTAGTTTGTTGTGGAAATATACGCAGATTCACCACAATCCAAGGCAAGAAATGTTACATCCATGCAAGGTTTCCTAGTAGTAGAGATGATAAGCTCCAGATGGTTTAAATAAAAGTCACAAAGACTTCCCCAGTCCTGCTTTTCTCATTCTGCCTCCCTGTTTCTTGCTTTACCCAAATTTTAACTCCTAACTTTCCCAGATGCCCTCAGACTGTCTCCCACCTGTCCCAGTTTCCGGACTCTTAATTGTCTGCTCGCTTGTTTCCACTTTTCCACTTAAGTCCTGCAGTATATAACCAGATGATTTCCGCTCATTCCCTGCCAGATTGTCACTGTTGCTTTTGCTTTCAATCCTCTGAAACCTGAATCCTGTACCTGTACCTGCCTGGCTGCGCTTTTTTTCTGCCCCATTGCTGCTGTCCTGCGAATTCAATACCTCTTCTGTTGGGACTTGCCATTAAGCACATGTTTCTTCACGTCTTCAGTTCACACTGTTACTGTCTGCTTCACACTTGATCTGTGTGTTAAACTCTGCGGGTAACCTTGCTCTGCTGCTTGAGTTAAAAGGTTTTAAGGTTTTTGCTGAGAGATGTCTGATAGACAAGTTGTAGAAGCAATCAACAAGCCCTCAGTAAGACTGAATGATTACTTTCATCTCATTTGAGGATCAAGGGATGAAACTCTCTGCTTTACTCTCTGACCTGCTCCCTCCAGTACTTATTTTAATAACAGTAGTTGTGTATACAGTTTTTGGGCATTTCAATAAGTTGAATGAGGCTTTATTTATTTAGTAATACATCTATGCTATTTACTTTGACTCTGACATTTTCTTACCATGTCAAATACACAACCATCTAAGCCCTGAATGGGTTACCAGTCTATCAAATGGCTAATACACACACCTAGAGACACAAAACCACACTCACACTTATGAGCAATTTAAAACTAAGTCAGGTAACATGTTTGTGACCAGACTGTGGGAGGACACCAGACCATCCAGACAAAACACATGCACACACATCATCTAGTATTTTACTCCCAATCCTGTACAGAGCAGCATCTTACCTGACACCAGGGAGTCTTTCTTTGCATCGCTCTCCATATTGTCTGGTGTTGTGTTGAGAGCCAATCAAATCCAAAGAGGCTTGCAGCCTCTTCACCTGCTTCAGCCACTGCTGGCAGAGCGCATCCGTATCTAAAGTAGGACGCTCCAGGCATTCAACACATGCCATGGCTGCATGGACATCCAAAACCTACAGGACAGCGAAACAGTTCGGAAGTGATTCAGTAGTTTTTGCAAAATTTGAAGGAATACTTTACCCACAAAAACCTGCGTACTTTAAATTTAACTGAAAATGCCAAAGCCAGACTTCAATCCTAGCATTTATTTCATTATTTTAATTTTTGATTTATTTTTTTTTAAAAGCCTTTACTGAAGGTTCTGGTCTGATGTCTGTGATCAGTTGTAGCATGATCCATGAATGTGCACTGAAATTACTCAATGACAAATTAAAGAAAATATAAGCATCACAGGCCTAAAGTTTGTAGGATGGATATATATTTTTGCAGTCTGATAAGTCTCCTCAGGAAATATGTTTACCATCTCTGGACAATCTCTATTGAGCTGCTTTCTTCGCAAAGGAGAAACAACCTCTGGATGTAGAGATATCATCCGTGAGAGGTTCTGAAGACGGCTCTGGTAGAAATGGTAGGCGATGTGGATGTCAGAGAGAGACAGCTCATTTTCATCTCTTCTCCGTGTCCGTACTTCATCCACACAGCTGGTCAGGGCCTGACACAAGAGCTGAGGAGAAAATGCACAAGTAGATCAATCACACAGTATTTGTTTTTAACTACAGCAGCCTTAATGAGTAATCAGTTAATGGTAAGTTTGACTGAAGCGCTTTCAAGGTTTGTCAAATCAATTTCTCTGATAACCCAAGTATAAGTATTACAAAATTAGAAAAAGGAAAATGTAGGTACATCATTAATGCTTATTTATGTTCCATGAGTTAAAATTTTTCTGCCACCGCAAGCCATGTGTAGCATTTAACCACAGTTGTAATGACTGGTGGTTCTGCCTGTTTAGAACTGCATTATTAGTTTACATCTAGCCGACAGAGGGCCAAATCTGCCTATTACTTATCAAAAAGCACCAGGTTAGAATGCAGTTTGAGTGTCATTTGTACAAGTGCTTGCAAGGGACAATACTCTGCCTCAGAAAAGCAGGCGTAAATGTAGCACAAATTAAATTTATCAGAGCCACAAGGAAGGCTGTAGTGGGGGGAAAAGAAACTTGCATTAAAAATAAATGGTTTGTAATTAACAAAAAAACCCCACAGCATTAATGAGCATAATATCTGATTGCTGTAATGCAACGTATACAATACACATACACTTTGTTTACCCTCACCTTCAGTTCTTCATCTGATGCCACTTTCATCGTCATGGAAACAAAATCCTGCAGGTAGCGCTGGAAGAATTCTTCCTTCATTTTTTTATTCACATTATTAGCAATGTAACTGCCAAGTGGAGTGTTCAAGAACACCTCCTGGAATTGATGAGGTGAATGAGCTGCAAAGAACAGTTAAGAATTTCACTAATAAGTTGGGTTTAATCTGTCAGTTACAAAGCATGTTAAATGTACAGGACAAATTAAGGACAAAAGGTTTTTGGATATGTTATTTATACAGGAAGATATTTACTTTCATGTCTGGATGTCTGCATCATGAGCCCATCCAGGAAGTCTTTGATCCACCAGCTGAAGGGCATGACGCAGCGCATGGTGTGGCCACCTGTGCTATGGCTTTGTACCATTAAGACACCAGAGCTGAAACAGAAGCAGGCAGTAAATATTATGAATGCATTTTTGCCAGACAGAGGAATCACATTATTCATTTTTTAGGCAGAATAACTTCTAGCTGGAGCTGTAATTCACTTAAATTTACTTGCATATTTTCTTGAGTCAGAAAGCAAACCATACAAAACCAGCAGATGGCAAAACTGGGTTTTTTACAATTATTTTTCTTTAAAAAAAAAAAAAAAATATATATATATATATATATATATATATAAATATATATATATATATATAGAATTACAGCCTTGGGGTTGTATGCCTCTGGGAAAAGTTAAGCTGTGTTTGCTTGTGCTTATCCTGTTAGGCATTTAAGCAAAACTTGGTCATAACTAGTGTATGAATTCTTGAGTTCTGACCAAAAACATGTTTTTTGAGGTCAAAGTGACCTTGACCTTTGACCACCAAATTCTAATCAGTTCATTCTTGAGTCCAGGTGGATGTTTGTGCTACTTTGAGGAAATTCCATTAAGGCCTTCTTGAGATATCATGTTCACAAGTATGAGACAAACGCAAGGTCACAGTGACCTTCATCTTTTGACCAAATTCTAATCAGTTTATCTTTGAGTCCAAGTAGATGTTTGTGCCAAAGTTAAAAGAAATTCCCTTGGGGTATGCTTAAGATATCATGTTTGCTAGAATGAGACAGACAAGGTTAGAGTGACCTTGGCCTTTGACCACGGGATTTTAATCAGTTCATTCTTGAGTCCAAGTGAACATTCCTGCTAAATTTAAAGAAATTACCTAACAGTGTTCTTGAGAAATGCGACAAATGGGATCACAATGACCTTGGTCACTGACCACCGAGTTTTTTTTGCTCCAAGTCTTTTTATTTATATTTGTACATAGAGAAATAGTGTACAAAAATTCAAAGGCATTGATGATTAGAAATAATACAAATATAAACATAAACAACCCTCCCCCCCCCCCCATCCCTGGAACAATATTACTGTACCATTCGACAACCTAGTATTGATTGAGTTTGTATGCAACCACTTGTATTACATGCATCATGTACATATTGTACATATTTTATATGAATAAATAAAAGTGATACAGTTAGAATAATAATAAGAAAAATAATAATAATTAATTAGAACAAAACAGCATGATAAACAAGTAAACAAAAGAAAATCAGCAAGTGATTGAGAGTGGTCCTTATGGGTTTCAAATTATGCATAATACAGGATCAGTCATATAGAACACCAATATTAGTGACATCTTATTTCTCTATATAACTCAAAAAAGGTTTCCATGTAGCATAAAATTTTTGAATACATCCTCTTGTAGAGTAACGAATCTTCTCTAGTACCAAATGGTGTAGAAGGTCATTAACCCACATCTTAAAGGTTGGGGGAAGTTTCTCCTTCCACTTAAAAAGTATTAATCGCCTAGCTATAAGAGATGCGAAAGCTATCATATTCTTTGCCTGGCGGCTAAGGTGAGTGTCTTGTGGAGTTATTCCAAATATGGCAGTAATGGCAGAAAGTTCAATAGGTACTTGTAAAACATCTGAAAAAGTTTTAAATATTGACTGCCAGAAATTGTCTAGTTTTGAACAAAACCAGAACATATGCGAGAGGGTGGCTGGTGCTTGCCTGCAACGATCACAAATGGGATCAATGCTAGGTGCGAACTTTGCTAGTCTCACTTTAGACCAATGAAGGCGATGCATGACCTTAAACTGGATAACTGTGTGTCGTAAACAGATTGAAGAGGAATGTATTCTATCTAAAGCTCTTTCCCAAGTCTCCTCAGGAAGTTCACACCCCAAATCGCCCTCCCATTGAGTCTTTAATGATGTCAAAGGTTCCAAATTATATGTATTTAGTAAGGAGTATATGTTCCCAATATTCCCTTTGGAACCTGAATTAAGCTTCAGAATGGAATTTAGGAGGGTGTTGGGTGGTTGGGATGGGAAGTGAGTAAATGATGTTGATATGAAACTACGGAGCTGCAAAAATCTAAAAAGATGAGAGTTTTGGATGTTAAATTTAAGCTTTAGTTGATCAAAAGATGTGAAAATATTATCAATAAATAGATTCTCTATTGTGGCAACTCCTCTATCAGCCCATTCCTGAAAAGCACTGTCTATGATTGATGGCATGAACTGGTGGTTTCTTGTTATAGGAGCACACGTGGGTAGATCCCTGAGAGAAAAACTTCGTCTGAACTGTGTCAGAATTCTAAAAGAGTGTTTCACAATTGGATTTGAGGTGAATTTACATATGGAATTCAAAAGAGGAAGTTTTGAGCATAGAAGTGAGTGTAAAGAAGTATGAAAACAAGAGGAGTTTTCCATTCGTAACCACTCAGGGGTAGTGTCACCAGATGGAGAATCTTTCCAAAACAGCATAGACCTAATGTTGGCAGCCCAATAGTAAAACTGGAAGTTAGGGAGGGATAATCCTCCATGTTTACGATGTTGTTGTAAGATCCTTTTCCGTATTCGGGGGTTTTTCTTGTTCCATATAAATCCCGACACCAAATTGTCCACTGACATGAAAAAGGATTTAGATAGGTGTAAGGGAATGCACTGAAATAAGTACAAGAATTTGGGCAAAACATTCATTTTAATTATGTTAATTCTGCCTCCTAATGACAGGGGGAGTAAACTCCAACGTTCCATATCTTGCTTAAGGCGAGTCAATAATGGTGAAAAATTAGCTTTGAATATGTCTTTAAAGGCATGTGTTATCCAGATTCCTAAGTATTTGAATTTTTGTGGACTGACTTTAAGCGGGAATAAACCAAAGTCAATTTGCTTAGCTGCTATATTCACTGGCATAATTTCACATTTCTGTAGGTTAATTTTGTATCCTGATATTTTGCCGAATTCTTCAAGCAGGTTGAGAGTATTTGGTAGACTAGTTAAAGGATGGGACAGATATAAAAGCATATCATCAGCATATAAGGACACCTTATTATCCGAGTCATATCTCCGTATTCCCTTTATATTGATTTCACCACGTAACACTAAAGCCAGTGGCTCAATCGCAATAGCAAACAGGAGTGGCGACAGAGGACAACCCTGTCGGGTACCACGATGGAGAGGGAAGTAAGAGGAGAGGTTATTGTTTGTTCGAACAGCTGCAAGTGGAGAAGAATACAGAACTTTAATCCAGGAGATGAATTTTTCACCAAAGCCAAATTGTTTGAGAGTATAGAAGAGATAATCCCACTCCACCCGATCAAACGCCTTCTCAGCGTCAAGTGATAATAATATTTCTGGAATGTCGGATGGAGTGGGACCATAAAGAATATTAAATAGGCGTCTAATGTTAAAAAAGGAGTGACGACCTTTAATAAAGCCAGTTTGATCATCGGCTACAATTGAGGGCAAAACCGCCTCTAAGCGGCAGGCCAGCATTTTGGAAAGGATTTTACTGTCTACATTTAAGAGTGAAATGGGACGGTATGAGCCACAATCTAGAAGGTTTTTGTCTTTTTTAGGAATAAGGGAGATGATCGCTTGTCGCATAGTTAGAGGGAGAGAACCAGTAGCGTGTGACTCCTCGAATACAGAGAGCAGGATGGGAGACAGCTGGTCTGCAAATTTTTTAAAGAATTCGCTCGGGAACCCATCGGGTCCTGGGGATTTTCCAGCTTGCATGAGCTTAACTGCATTCATAAGTTCCTGTGCAGAAAATGGTTTGTCTAGCTCGGATGCAGTTTCGTTATTAATTGTGGGGACATTTATTTTCCTAAAAAATGAATCAAATAGGATATGGTGGCCAAGAGATTCACTATCATACAGCTTCGAGTAAAATCTATGAAAACATGAATTAATCTCAGAATGATCTATATGCTTAATGCCCGATTCATCGTTTATCTCAGCTATAGTTCTATCCACCGCTTTCTGATGGAGCTGATGGGCAAGAATCTTCCCTATCTTTTCACCACATTCGTATGTTTTACTCTGTGATTTATTTATTAGGTTTTCAATGTGTCTTGTTGATAGCAGATTAAACTCTGTTTGAAGAGTTAATCGCAGTTTGAATAAATCATCGGATGGGGTGACAGCAAGTGTAGTATCTAATTTGAGAATATCATTTGTTAGCTGTTCAAGCTTCATATTGTGACGTTTTCTTTGTTGTGTGCTATATGATATTATTTGTCCCCTCAGGTACGCCTTCATGGATTCCCACACTGTTAAAGGAGACATTCCTGGGGTCTGGTTATGTTCGAGGAAGAAGGTTATTTCAGAAGAGATAAATTTAATGAAGTCTTCATCTGAAAGTAGTAAAGTGTTAAGACGCCAGGGGTGATAGTTGGCATGGGAAATTGGTATACATAGAGTCAACAACAGGGGAGCGTGATCTGAAATAATTATGGCTTGATACTCACACTTTCTTATTAGTGAAAGAAGGCTTTTATCCAAAAAGAAATAGTCTATGCGCGAGTATGTTCCGTGGACCGGAGAAAAGAAGGAATAGCTTCTAGCCGTAGGATTTTGAAAGCGCCACGCATCAGCTATGCCATTCGTATTAAGAAAAAGCTGCAGTTGAGACGCTGCACTGGATTTGGACGCAGTCCTAGGCGAGCTACGATCCAGAGTAGGTGATAATGTGCAGTTCATATCCCCTCCGAGGATAAGATAGTGTGTATCCATGTTGGGGATATGAGCAAAGAAATTTACAAAAAAAGAATTGTCATCCCAATGTGGTGCGTATACGTTGGCTAGGACAACTGGTGTATTATACAGTCTGCCCACTACAATTATGTAGCGCCCTGAGGAGTCTGTTTCAACCTTTGACATAACAAATGGGATGTTCTTATTAATAAGGATGGCCACACCTCTAGATTTGGAATGAAAATTAGAATGATATGATTGCCCGATCCATCCTCCCCTGAGTCGAAAATGGTCAAAGGTTCGGAGATGCGTCTCCTGGAGAAATGCAATTCCCGCCTTTAATTTTCTCAAATGAATCAATACTTTCTTTCGTTTAGTGGGGTGGTTCAAGGATTTTACATTCCAGCTTACAAAGGTTACGTCACAGTTAGCGGATTTGTTTGAAAAATCTGTGTTAGTCGTAGCCATATTCAAAACAGAGAGAGATTAGCAGTGCATTAAGTCTGCCTGTATTTATACTTTCAAAAGTGTTGAAAGGACCTTTAAAGGATAAATAAGCATAAATGATGAACCAAGGGAAAAAGAAAAAAAAACTGATTGTAAACCCAGGTACAGTAAATCCCCAACCCTCACCTGAAAGAACAAGGTGAATCCCAAACCCCTCGTAACAGTATCTACACATTTAAGTGCTTGTGTGAGGATACACTAGCTCTAAAAGAACAAACTCTGCTGTAGAACATAGTTTTGTATGAGGCACCTTAGAAAATGTTTGAAATTTGAAAAGACAAAAATTATTTCTTCAGTTGTCTAAGTGCTGAGTATAGACAGAAAGAAAAATGATACTGATAAGAGACACACAACAGTATTCTGACCAGTCAGATTATTATATCGGTTGCAAACAAAATAAGAGTGAAAAACAGCACAGTTTTGATACCTTAGGTGCCCTCTCCTTCTTCTGGAACAGACTGGAGCCATTTGGCTCTGTAGAGTGTATCAGTCAAGGTGATATGTTTGCGTGACAGAATGGACAGCACCAACCTTATTCAGACGTACAATTTAGCTATTCTCACTCATTTCAAGTTATGGTCAGTCTTTTGAAGAGTCCGGTAGGATTCTGGTTTTCACGTAGGCCATGGCTTCTCCTGCGTTTTGAAACTGCTTCTCAGTTCCGTTATGCGTGATCCGGAGTCGTGCTGGGTAGAGAAGGCCATATTTAACACCGTCTCGTCCACGAAGTAGTCGTCTCACCTCGCCGAAGGCGGATCTGGCCTGCACGACGCTCGGGGGATAGTCCGGGAAGATGGAGATGTCGGTCCCTTTGAACCGGAGCGGTCCGGACTCCCTGGCGCGGCGAAGGATGTCAGCACAATCTTGGTAATAGTGGACTTTTGCCACGATGACACGGGGTTTACCGTCTTGGCTTCTCCGCTGTAGACCCCTGTGAGACCGGTCGATCAGGACTTCTTTGTCTATTTTCAGCACTTCTCTTAATAATTTGGAGACAGCTGTCGGTGTGCTTGAGCCTGGGGTCTCTGGGACATTTAATATTCGGATGTTGGAGCGTCTCATTCTTCCTTCCATATCAACATATTTCTCCCGCAGGTTGCCGACTTCTGTCTCGAGTTTCCCCACTTTTGTTAACAATGAAGTCACGTCGTCTGAGCATGACGAGAGCCCCTGCTCCATGTGTGCCACTGTTGTTTTCATCGTCTCCACATCGGAGCGAATCGCCGCGGTGTTGTTTGCTAGCTCCGTTTTTACTGCCTGTAGCTCGGATTTGATGTTTTCAAAATCTTCGGCCAGAGCGGACTTGAGTTCCGACCTGAGCAGCATAGCGATGTCCGTTTTCAACGCCGTGAGGATTTCTGCTTTCAGGTCCGCGACATCCATTTGGTCTTCAGGCTCAGGTGTGTTACACCTGGGTGGTGAATCACTTGAGCTTGAGGCTTTGGGCCCAGTTACGTTGGCTCCTCTGGTAAACTCGAATTTTCGCAAATTGTAGGCCATTCGCGCTACGGCGTCACAGTAAAAATAACATATACTGAAAAAGAATTAACTCAGAGCGATGTATCGTAGTTTTCTGTTGGTATAAGGTGCCTAAAAAGAACTTTTAACCCGAAATTCAGCAGAGCATGTTGCTTATGCTGCCTACTCCATCGCCTGCTCGCTAGCGCCCCTCTGACCACCGAGTTTTGATCAGTTCAAGCGGATGTTTGTGCCAAATTTGAAGAAATTCCCTCAAGGATTTCTTGAAATATTGCGTTCATGAGAATAGGACAGAGGCATTAAAAAACTAGTTAAAAAAACAGACTAAACAACATCAGTGGCATATTGTCAATATTATTTTCAGCATTCAGACCAAAGATGTAATTTAATCTGAAATCAAAGCATTTGTGCTGAACAGATACCGTGATCATACAACCAAGAGATACTCACTTGCTTTCCACCCTTACGTAAGGTACATGGAGCATCTCCTTGCTCCCAAATATCTCAAGCCATAGGTTCCTGATGTCATCACACTCATTCAGCAGAAGGTCCAAATTGCAATCTCGATCAATGACTGACACCAAGTTGGCTAGAAGTGGAGTAACAACTGCTTGGATTTTCCTCCACAGTGTGTGTCTGTGAGAAATATTGATGAATGTCTTAAATTCAGTCTGACATTTGCATATGTATTAAAAAAGATAGTTAAAAAAGTGATAAACTTTGCAATAAATGATGAATAAATGACAGCTAAAGATTAAATAGATAGATAGATAGATAGATAGATAGATAGATAGATAGATAGATAGATTAGGTAACTGTGAGGGACCTACAGGAATGTTCCCCCCTCTTGAAGAGCGCTGATATTGGATGCCTCCTTGAGAACCCAGCCCTTTGGATTAGGGGTGTCAGCCTCATAGTTCTCTAACAGTGAGTGGAGCCGCTTCCTCACAATGTTTGCAAACAGACCTTAAAAACAAAATTAATTTAGAAAATCTCTTTTGCTTCAGTAAGGCAAATTTTGAAAAACATTTTGACCTTATAAATTTTCACTGCACACGGAGTAGGCGTGTATAACGATGGCCTGATATCAAAATATGACCCAGAATGAAACTTAATTTTTCACCTGGTGTCTGATCTTCATCCAGAAGTGTGAGCAGGTTCTCAACTCTGTTAATGCTGAGTTTTCCGCCGTCTGCCGCATCTCTGAGCATGCTCACTGCACTCTGCACACAGCTCCTTATCAGATCTGTTATATCAAACAAATCTCCCAAAACCTGCAAAAATATTCAAAAAATAAACAATGAACAATGGCAGTCCAGCATTTGAAAAAACAAAAATATCCTGGAAGTAAATCTTCCAGCAAAGTTCAAAAGCCCTGGTGATGATGGTGCACTTTTGTCATACTATGGTAAAAAGTGTGAAATCATGGTGAAACCATGAATTTTATGCCAAACCATATAACAGTCTCAGCTGTGGATGGATTCTTCCCATTTTTCATCTCAGTATACCTCCTGACAATTACTTCTAGAAGAGTTCAGCTTGAGATCTTCATAATAACTCTCAAAGCCCTTCCCGACTGGTACCAGGTTACATCACTGATCTCATCTAAACTGTATAATATATTCTATATCAAGTGTTTGATATAGACTTTACAGACCTAGCTCTCTTAAATTACTTGTTATGCTGGGTATGTCTTGTGTCACCAGTTAAAAAATACTGCACAAATAGATGAAAGCAGGGGAAAACTAGAGACCATCTTGCAATGGGATCACTCCAGCCACCATGCAGCAATCCACAACTTTAAAAAAATTGGGCCATGGCCATAAAATGAGGGAAGGTAAGGGCCCCTTCCCACCCCCCCATTTCCAGCCACCTTGCTCAGACTACACCTATCTTCACACTCAGCCTTTATTTTGGTCTCAACTACACATCTGCAAACTTTTGTGACTGTATCTTGCATGGTTGTGACACTACTGCTGTGACAAAATGTGTCCACAGGCAGACATATAAACACCTGACAACATACTCAGAACGGCCTCTGTGGTTGTTCCCGTGACAACAGGGGCCACCAGGATCACATTTTGCCATGATGACACACAAACTCACAAGGTGAAAACAACACCAGCCTTCACAACATTGTCACAGCTGGTCTAAATGTGGCAGCAAATGTTAAACTGCTCCAGTTGGTTAGTACATGACCATGGAGAAAATACAATCATTAACTGAATTTTGGTCATGTGGCCTGACTGGAAATCAGCATCATCTTGTTCTTCCAGGTTTATAAATAAAGGTGATAAATTACACTTACAGCGGAGTCATCATTTTGTGGCACACCATTGTGGTCCTCTGTTTCCATGGCTTGGACATAAAGAAAATTAGAGGTGAATTTATTGTTTCACTTAAATATATATCAAAATGATTTTTGATAAATTTCCCTCAGGTGGAATATTTTCATAGACTTAATATACATATATAAAATGACTGATGATGAATTACCCTCTGGTGGATCTTTAAAAAGTTCACTGATGCGTCGGTTTTTCAAGGAATGAACATCAGACACAAACTCTTTTGATCTTCTCAGATCATCAATGTGAACAGACCTCCACAAACCTGAAAATAAATAAATTATTATCATTTTTTAAAAAAAAAAAGAAAAGTCATATTAATGAAAAGACAATATGTACGTTTTACTTGTTAGTTAAATTGTCTGTTCTTTCTATTTATTTGATTGATTTGATTTTGTGACCATTTTGCCAATTTTACTACTTGTGTTGATGTGCATGGGTGACAGCAGGACTAACCTCCTTGAAACCCAACAAAGGAGGTCCCACCCTCGATTCGAGGAAGTTTGGTGATAAAGTACACAAATGTCTTTGTGTTGTCAGTAGTGGCCCACTTATTTATTTCATTGATGCATGAATACCTGAGAAATCAACGCATTAAGCATTAGTTAAAGAAAAAAAAAGACAACAAATGTGATCTTTTCCAATAATGTTAGAGATGTAAAATAAAGTAAGATAATGTGGTCTTCACACTAGGGGTGACCCCGAATAGTCGATGATTCAGTGATTCGATTCGGAGAAGTCTGATTCGACTGCCAGTCTCGCTGTCGAATCGTCGCAAAATGTGGTTATGAAACAAGACCGTGCCATTCTGACTATATGGGGGTGCTCACTGCTGCTGAACATCTTGATTTGACATAGAATGTATTTGTTTTCTAGTAAGTCATGATATATAGCCTATTTTGATACAAACATCAGCCTAATTTCTGTTAATAAAAAATTGAAAATGACGCATGCGTTTAATCAGTAGGCATAATCATTACTAAATCACCCAGTTGCTCGATCCGACCATCAGAGCAGCATCGAGGCCTACGGTGATTTAAAGTTAAAGTTAAAGTCCACCTGATTGTCACACACCTGAGTGTGTCTCCGCATTTGACCCATCCCCTGAGGGAGAGGTGCGCAGCAACGGTGCCGCGCTCCGGAATTATGTGGTGATGATTTACAGTGGTGGAGCGCATACACAAACACTTTGGAGGAGGTATGTGCTCTCAAATCAAACTTTTTTGAAGGATTATTCGTTTATCTGAAGTGTTTTGAAACGAATTTCACCACTGATTGCTTTCTTGATCGACTCTGATTATTTGATACTTTTTGTCCAACGTGGCCAAACAATTGAGAGCAGTGACGCACGGTCCGTGTGGATGAACTTGTATGAACCTGAGTTGATTAATGAAGTAACTTGAAGTCGGGAAGAAGGAAAACTGTTTCTAAACCTTTTGATGATGTTTTTGGATGTTTATTTGTGAATGAAATGGCAAGTTCTGACGAGTCAGAAACGACTCCTGTTAAAGACATGGATGAGGCTGCAGTGCTCTGCGCTCAGAGCATCATACCTTGATGAAGTGAAAGGAATAAAGATAAAGATAAAATGATAACCCTTTTACTTTTATTATTTTTATCTTATTATGCCAACTGAAGAATTAAATTTGTTTATTTGGGTGTTTTAGCTCTTTTCTCTGGAGCGGAAACTGACGCAAATGAGCTTATTAATCAATGAGGGGGAAAACAACTTGATTCGACGATTAGTCAGCTAAAGGTAAAATCTGTCAAATCAGATTCGACTATGAAAATTCTTAGTCAGGGACACCCCTACTTCACACTCACTTGGCTGAGGAAAGAATGTTCCTCCTGTGGGAGTCTTCATCATGGTCTGTTTGGATGATCAGCACTTTGTTTGCAGGTGTTGAGCCAAGGAATTCCCTAATACCAGGACACAGGCATGAATTACATTTGAATAGACAGTGATCACTTGACATTTGTATGGAGGCCCATATATTGTATTTTCTCGGTAAATGCACAATATTATCAGTTTTAGAATTGTCCTGTGACAAATCCCCCCCCCCCAAAAAAAAAACAGGCACAAGGACGTGTGGAAAAGGCCACCACTTAGTTAGAAATTAGCACCTAAGCAGATATGAAATGCTGTTCATACTACATTTACACACCTGATTTTCTTGAGGAACGAATACTCCGTGTCAAACTGCTGCAGAGATAGTAGCTTGATATCATCAAGCTTTATCACATTCTGCAGTTGTTGAGTGTCAGCTGCAGTCAGCAGCCTGGAAAATGTTGTGACCTTAAAACAGCCAAAAGAACTGAGAATTGCAAAATGTCAAGCAATTCATTTTTCATTTGCCACTGCTAACAGAAAAGGCCTCCCACATATAAACTACTACAGTGCATTGTTTTGTGTCATCAGTTTGATATTATTTATCATATACACCGATCAGCCAGAACATTAAAACAACTGGCTGGTAAGGTGAAATGATCAATGCCACCCCCCCCCCCCCCCCCCCCCCCCC
>NC_065515.1:32249521-32274068 GCF_006386435.1 Epinephelus moara
ATGATCAAGGCCCCCCCCCCCCCCCCCCCCCCCCCCCAGCAGGACAATGCACCATGCCACACCATAAAAACTGCTCAAGAGGGATGTGACAAAGAGCTCAAGGCGATGATCTGGCCTCTAACTTCCCAAGATTCCAATCTGATCAAGCTTCTGTGCGATGTGCTGGTGCTCCACCTCACAACCCATGGGACTCAGAGGACCTGCCACTAATGCCATGGAGTTAGACACCACAGGACACCCCAGAGGTCCTGTGCTGATGCCTTGACAGGTTAGAGCCATGTTTGATCCAAGGAAGCCCCACCATGGATCGGTGGTACCTCTGGAGTACCAGGTATGTCCCACAAATGCTTGATAAGAATGGGATCTGGTGAATTTGGAGGACAGGTTGATGCCTTGAGCTCTTTATCATGTTCCTCGGACCATTCCTGAGCACTTTTTATGGTCAAGCAGGATGTATTGTCCTGCTGAGGGAGGGGCACTGCCATCGGTGAGTGCCGTTGCTAAGAGGGGGGCTACTTGGTCTGTAAAGTGTTAAGGTGGGTAGAGCGCGTCAAGTGGCATCCACTGGAATGGCAGGACCTAAGGTATTGCAGCAGAACATTACATTGGAACAAGATGATGAATGGCATTCATGAATGGCATGTTTTGGCTGATTGGTGTATATATTGTAATAATTTATATATATAATTTGTCTTATGTTAATTAACAATGTCACAGTGTTGTGGGTGGACTGTTTCCTGTACCATTTAATGGAACAGTAAAAAAATTACCTCAGTAAAGAAGATGTGGGACTGTTCCAGTTGCTTTGTGTGATGGACAATGTAGTCTCCCAGTGAACTGTGCATCTTATCTTGGACATATTTTTCCATTAAATGTACTCTTTCCTCATCAGGCAGTCTGGATTTGTCCAAACGAACAACCGAGTCAGGAGTGGCACAGTTGAGCAGAATGTCTTTGGCTTTGTGCAGCATGGTCTGAGCACCTGTTTCAGCACTTTCATTCTCTGTTTCAACGCTTTCATTCTCTGTTACTTGCAGGACCACAGAGGAACATGTGTCTGAGTGGTAGCCAATGAAGACATCACTTGGAACATATTGCTTTTGCATGGAGTGTTGACTAGTTAGGGAGACAAAATCGTCAACCCATTCCTGAAGTTTTCTGGCAATGTCCTTCTGGTCATCTCTGAGAACAGTGTTGATGTCAAGGTAGTGTTTCTCCAACCTGTTGATCAGTGGGATTGGAAATTGCTCATACACCACCTCTTTCTCTTCAATGACGATGAGCCTGAAGTTTTCGTGAACTCTGCATTTCACACGATGTGTTCCTAATCCAAGATCAACATACTTTTGACCCCCCAAGGTCACATAGTATTGGTTGAGAGCATCATACAGACTTTCGTACAGATTCTGAAGGTTCAGAAGCACAACTGTTTGTCCAGTCTCCATGCAAACCTTGACGCGATTGATGTTCCTACAAATCTGCGTGTACTCCTGATCCTTTGGGAAACTAGACCCAAAGATGATTTCTGGATGGATGTTGTGAAGTGAGAATATCTGTTGGAGAATCTGAAGAGCTGCGTAGTTCTTTGTGAGGATCAACAGGTAACGACTTTCGTCTCCTTGGCAAGTTGGAGAGATACTTTTCTTGACCAAATTAATGGTGGTGAGGCTGGCATTGGCAAAGTCATCTCTGAGTTCTTCGCTGAATATGCCCATCACATCCACATCATCTTTTCCACTGAAGTTTCTCAGGACTGCTCCAGTGATTTGCTCTGCGGAGGGTCTCTCATTACCTAATTTGGTATTTGAAAATGTCATCTTGATCAGACTGTAGAAATCCCGCAGACCAAAAAAGCCCCTGCCTTCTTTGCATACTCTCATATATGCCTTTGCAAAAGGCTCAAAGAGGTGTTCGATCTTTTTAAGGAAAATTTCTTCAGACGAGCATATCCCTTTAGCACTTTTGATGAGCTCTTTCTCATTTGGATCTCCACGGGACACAAATATTCCACGATTCATCTTGGCAGGGTCCAGTGCCCAGTTGGAAATTCCAATGAACCCAACCCTTTTATGAGGTTCTGGCTTGTCATCGACACAGCCCTCTTCCAGTAGTGGGTGCAGTGTTTTCAGTGGCATTTTAGGGGAATCTTCAGCCAATCCAATCTCATCAAGAACAACTACTGAGATATATTCATCCAAGTTTTTGCTTTCCTGAAAGCGGGCACACTGTTTGAATGTGTTAATGATCCCTTCAGGAGTTGAATGAGGGCTGCACTGGAAAGACACCAGATGTATCTGCTTCAGCCTCTTGTAGAGCTCAGAATGAGAGGAGGGGCCCTGCATTGCATCCGCAATTAGGGTTTTGGACAGTGATTTGGAGCTCCCTGGTTTCCCAACGATAAACAGGGGAATTCTTAGCTCAACACAGATCACCATCATGAAGAAGTTTTCTTTCAAAGCCTCATTTCTGGCTATTGTCTTCCCCATGGGTACACCACTGAGTAGGAGGTCCTGCATGAGATTGATTTCCTGCTGTACTCTCTTTGTGTTGTATTCACGAGGAAGCAACTGGCTGATGGTTTTCTGATATGGTGTTTTGTCCTCCAAGCAGGACTGATAGCACACTCCAGTGGCCATCAAGAGTGACCAAATTACTCTGTCATGAGCAGGTGAGAACGATGACATCTTTGTGTTTTTTTTCTGAGATGCATCTTGAAGGAATACTGTCAGCTGCGCAGCAAACATGGAGTGATTTTTGTGAAACCACACAAACACATGCATGCAACGCTCAACATCCCTCAAACTGACAAAGCTGCATTCATCTTTCCTCTCCCTCATGAACTTTTGTGATGACGACAGCACTTGAGTTATAGTTGGAATATAACTACTTGCAATCGAGTTGGCATTTGCCTCTCTTTGCACTATTTGTTCGATGTACATTCTCTCTGCTGAGTCACTGAGCTGCCCAAAGTCCCAAACAAGAGGAATCATGCTGGGGGGTAACGCATGTACACGATACACAAGCTGGCGGAGAGGGATGGAGCCAAGCCTTTCTTCAGTCTCCTCAGCCCTCACCCGGTAGCCCAATCCAGATGTCTCCAACCTTTCAATCATCTTGTCTGTATGCTTTCGGTAGGGGTTGCATGCAGCAACAATCTGTAGTCCTGTTTGAGAGCCAAGTTGTTGTCCCTGCACAGAGTTATCACAAAGTATCTCCTTGATGCTGCTGATGGCTTCTGTGGTGTTTGCCTCATCAAAGAAAAGAACAGAGTAAAATTCATGATTCTCTTTATTGGTCCTTGCAAGATGTTCAGCTTCCCTCACTTTCTCATATATCATTGCTGATGTTGTTCCTCCATGGACCTTGACCAGTTTCATGTTTTCTGTCGGTGCTCCACACCTTCTCAACTCACACATAAACTTGATGAGCCTCGTCTTACCACATCCTGTTTCACCCATTATGATGACTGGGATGCCGCACCTAAATCTCATATGGATTGCCATCATTTTGAGAATATTATCGGTGGTCAGCTCATATGTTTCATCAGGATCAAGTGTTTGCTTGATGCCAAGCACACTGCACAATTGCCCAATCTTCTCAGCTCGAGAAAGCTGATCAAAGTTCCTATTAAAAGGGACTCCCTGATGGCTTAAGCCAGTGTACAGCTCCCGAGTCATGATGTTACTCTCTATCACCTCTCCTGTCAAGGGATTTATGGCATCAATCCCTCTCTGGTGATTGGGCTTCAGGTGAAACCCAATGAAAGTCATGGATATTCGGTCATCATTAAAAAAGATGTATGGATGTGGCTTGGATTCCCACCTTTTTCTGATGAGGAATGGGGCCAAGTCTCTTTCATTAAGCCCACTGATGTCGACTTGTTGTCTCCCTGGGCTCTGGTCAGTGATGTTTAGTGAGGGGGTTGCAAAGTCTTTGGACATCAGTATCATGAACTTAACAACAAAGTTTTTGAACCCTTGAAGAGTGTCTCCAACCAACTCAAATTTGCAGAAGACTGAATGTTCACAGTCTTGCAACTGAAGATTAAGGAACCAGACAAAGTTACGTAGCTCTGCCCAAGATGGATCGAGAATGCCACAGTAGAATAAGAATATCTGAAGACACTTTGCATGAGTCCCTTCAATGCCCTGGTAAGTGAAGTTGTCAAGATTGGTATTGTTGTAAAAACGTGTGAGGTACTGGTATGGTCTTTGATAAGCTTCACTCCTGAAACATTCATCATCCATGAGAGGGTCGTCACTCTCCAAGTCAGGGTTTTCCTCTTTCTTCATTTCCAAAGTCATAACATCCTTTGGTGCACGACAAAGTACCTTTGGAAAAACATCTGAGAAGGCAAAGTTTTCCTTTTGTCCCTAAAAATATAGAAATAAATATATTCAAGTTTATAATCAATTCACCCTATCCTCTTATTCTAAAATCTTAAGAAAATTTAATTCACTAAATAGTTATAACTCAATCTCTTTCTAGCTACTAATTGCAATCACCATCAATTATCCCTGTCCCGATAGCAATTAATACAATATGCTAGATGTGGTTGCACTTGGGGTATCACCATTTCATTTCCATCTCAATCGCTAAAATCAAAAGCAGGATTGGAGACATCAAAATCTAAATTTGAATCGAATTGTGAACCTAAACTCGAAAGTCTAAACAAATGGTGAATTTGGTGAATCATGACTCCCCTAATATCTCATTGTGTAGAACCACAAATCATCTTAAGTTATTTGAGGGTCTTTTATCAAAACATTTCAAGGAGGGGTGGATGGAAAAGGATGCAACAATGATATCAATAATAAAAGGAAATCAATACAAATGTGTGGTATGACAAAACACAAACAGTAAATCTCAACTTACAGATCTGGGCTGAGTATTTCTGGATTCCAGTAACTCAACGATGTACAAGTGTTTGTGGCTGCAGCGCCACATCTGTCCATCTGAATCCATCAGGTACCGCAAAAAGAAAAGCTTGAATAGGAATTCATTCAAGCCTTTTTGCACCTGGGTATTAAAAATTGTATAAATAGAAAAAAGTCTTAATAGTATTGGATATAGCAAATTTTGAACATCTCTAATATTCTCTGAGAACCACATTGTTCAAAAACTCAAATAACTTTTATTATCATGGTGATGTAAATATTGCTTACCGAGGATGTGACATCAAAGTGAAACACCTTGAGGTCTTTTTGCTTTGGTGTGTCATACAAAGACTGAAGAACCTTGTGGTCATCAATCTCATGTTCGGTTAGTCGGATGCACTTCTTAAATGCAGTTCCTTGTTCAACACTTCCCTCCAGCTTTTCATACAGTCTTTGGACATACAATGACTTGCCTAAAATGGTAGAATAACCATAAATCATTTGATTGACTGAAATCATGGCATCAACAATAATCACTCATTAATAACTGAGTAGAATGTGCTACAGATTTCTGTCTCTAGGAAGCAAGAATTTAATTCCCATAAATCACAAAACAAGATCAGTTTGATTCTGCACCTTATTTTCTATAATTAAAAATGTATAACTGATTTCAGTCCAATGGTCTTATAGACTTATATGGTCATTTTCAAAATTACATAATCCAAACCTGAGAATGCTGATATTTATCTAGAGACAAGCATTATTCAATACAACAACTGGTTGAACAAAATGCAATAACATTTCCCATACAACTCGAAGCCCGTTTTCAAAGGGCACACCAAAAAGTATTCCCATGTCTCACGTTACCGAATATGTGACAAAAAAACTGCAAATTGTCTGGATATCCAGCAGACAACTTTGCCAAATGCACAGATTAAGACTTATGGAATTCAACACATGGGTCTGCATATTGATTTAAAGATTTGGATGTCACTTCAAGATATATAAGCAAATGATCTGTCTCAAGTTCAAATTCTCAATATTTACCATATAATTCTTAGCTATAGAAATTGCTGTTATTTCTGTAGTTGGTTTTGTTGATGGGCTATCTGCATAACTACCTTACATATTTCTGACAGAGAGTAAATTAGTGATATGAGGAGAAAGACCTACTGTACAAGTAATACCCACCTACTCCTGCACGTTGGGAAGCAACAATGCCAACAGAATGGCCACCTTTGAACACAGCATTCTTGTGATCTGAGGGGATGGTGTAATGCCTGGACAAATACCTCTGAATCCTTTTCAATGACTCTTGTGGCACAAAGTCTCTTTTGAACTGACTGAATGCAGTAGGAATGTAAGTGTGCTCCCTGTCAGAACTGCAAAAGATCACTAGCCTGTAATCATGTTTAAACAGTGACCGCAGTCTTTGAAAACACTTTTCCATTGCACAGCTAACGTCATAGGTTAGTTGGTCAGCCCAAAGCATTGTGTAAATCTTCTGGCCGATGTCACATGATGTGAGGCATCTCCTCAGGAAAAGCTCTACCTGCTCGTAGGATGTTGCAGGGGTACACAAGAGGACCTCATCATAACTTGGCAGTGGCTGATAGTCACTGGTCATGTACAAGCAGATACTTGAAGTCAGGACCTCATCTTGTGGACAGATTATGAGATTAGGTTGGTTTGGGTTAAGGCCTTTTGGGAGACTTCTTCTAAGAGAATCATCTTTTGACTCTGAGAGCACTGGTTCTTCCCATTCATTTTCAGTTTCGTTTTCTGTGACAGTCATCATTTTCAACAGATCCCCTAAACTCCTAACGTCCAAAAGGTCATGGAAAAATATTCCCTCATTCTTGATGTAGCCATTCCACATCTCTTCCAGTTCTTTCAGACCAACAGTCTCGTCTGCCTTGTGTGCTGGATCATCGACTGTAAAATGACTCTCATTGGCTGAAGACATGTTGCTGTCTTCCTGGTGAAGAAAGTGACTTCGAAAGTCAGTATCTCCATTTATCCTTTTTCCAGGATCAAATTGGTTGTGAAACCTTCTCCATGCGCTCCAGACATCTGATGTTGTGCAGTTTGGTTTGATGAAAGTGAGCATCATTAAAGCTTTGTCCTCTATATCTGCATTCACATTTGTCGGAGTCACAACAGTGCACAGGTAGAATATTTGTTCTGCTGTGAAGTAGTTAAGGTAATAGTGATCAGACCTCTGTTTGTTCATGAAGTTTCGCCAGTCATCAAGAAACAACTCAATCTTCTCGGACAGTGCTGTAAGTTGTTCAACTAGACTTCCGCATATCTGGATGTGCTGCTGGATCTTACAAAAGTTGATGTCCATAATGATACATGGGTCACTCTGAGGTTTGCAAAAAATCTTTGCTTCCCAACACCTGAAGAGTGGGTTTCCTGCAGCATAGAGGTCTACAAATACTTTGGCAAGTCTTTGGACATTGTCAAACACCTAAATATGAAGAGAGAAAAAATTAAATTCAGGCAGTGTACAAAACATAGATTATTCTTTTAAACATGAATTTACAGGAAAGCGGGCTTAAACTATACTGTTTTTGATAAGAGAGCTATAAATCTCTTATCACGAAGATATACAATTTAATATACACCTCAGCAAAATGTTCCACTTCACTCTGTTTTTGTTCCCCTCTTCCAGACATGAGCATAAGCTTATTTTGCAACTCTTTCAGGTCCTCATAAGTGTATGTCATGTTTTTCTCATGTCCGTCCTGAATTTGCAGCATCAGGGAAGTCTCTAAAGCAAGCTGTAGAGGGAGAAATCAATATGACATGGACTACATTAGCGTACATGTTTCACATAACATAAACAAGACAATAAAATACATTTGAATTTTGTTGATTCATATTTACATTATAACTGTTAAAAATTGTTAGGTTTCTGTACAATATATTGTCATGTTTTTTGTTGTGGTTTTTTTTTGTGTGTGTGTTTCTTTTAAATAAAAGCATTATTTCACATAGTCAATTTAGTGTACCTTTTTCTGGTTTTGGCCCTTGATGGTATATATTCCTCTCTCATTGATGGATGTAGCCAGCGACAGGGATGAAAATTCAACAGATCCATGGCTTTCCTTAACAGTCTTTAACCATTCCAGATGACGTGCTGTATCCCACTGAAACAGACACCAAACAAAAAAGAATCTGAATGTAATTACGAAGTAAACTAAAAATGATCAAGTTTTTTGTGCTCTATGAATAGCATTTATAGAAATGTATGAAACTGGATAAATAAGACTCAGCATACATAGCAAACTAGGTAGATAGCTCGCCTTAGAGGATACTGCTTTTCCCAAAAGATTTGTGTTAAATGTTGAATGTGCACTAATTATTGTTATTTCATATTTCGTTTGACTGTAATTCCTTTTCATTAAGATAAAATTTTACTGGCCAACCTAATTGCTGATATTTGTGAAAGAAGACACTAGAAACTAGAAAATAAAATCTAGAAACTACTTAACAAGACCTCTGAAGCACTCACCACACCGATGCTAGTGGTTTTCGGGTGTAACCTTATCATTTACTTTTTTGGAGAGCTACTTCCTGTTTTAACCTTGACCTACCAAACTCTTTATAGTTGTGTGTGCTCTGATATTGGATATAGCTGATTAATCAATCTTTATTTTTCACTTTCAAATACTTTGGTTTAGACAATACAACAGCAAAGACCCAGTTCTGACCGAAGACTTGCGACAAGACTGTTGAAAAACTTTACAGGGAAAAGCTGCAGCACTGTAAACTGGCCCCACGCAGTCGGTTGATAATCGCTCTGCAACTTAAGTCACATCCCCTGTTTCATCTGTCCCCTGTATCTATGGGCTTTAGCTCACCTGTTGTCAAGAAGCGCAGAGTTATTATCAGCTGTTCCCCCACTGAAACGCTGTCTAGATAGTATTTTCTCTGCTGATTAGAGATGCCACTTACTCCCCTAACCAATGAAACTGGTCTAGGAATAGATGTGAGAAATTGCCAAAAGACAGGACAGCTTCTGTACCAAATTCATGGCATAAATTTACATAAATCCCCTTGGTATTCCATTGAAGCATCCATGGATGGCTCCAAAATCTCTAACCTCTTTTTTTTTGTCTGTGCCATTTAAAAATTTTTTTAAAAAAAGCCTGAACAAAGAGTTGTTGCGATGGAGACAATACACCATCTCGTTTAGTTGCATTGGTGTAAACTGGCAGGTTTCAGAACATTGTAAACCAGCGCA
Organism: Epinephelus moara; assembly: GCF_006386435.1. Classification (NCBI taxonomy): domain Eukaryota; kingdom Metazoa; phylum Chordata; class Actinopteri; order Perciformes; family Serranidae; genus Epinephelus; species Epinephelus moara. The sequence continues at coordinate 32,258,651 of NC_065515.1, forward strand.
TTGCAAGTAGTTGGACGTTTTAACACATCATCTCACGAATCTTTGGTCTAAACTGGTCATTTTTAACAGCATGTTAAAATTCAGTAGTTCTAATTTAGTTATAGTGGCAGTAATGGTGGTAACATAAAGGGTGGAATCTCACCAGCTTCGTTGGTATCTCTTTGTCATTTTCAAATGCCTTCCACAATTTTGACAATGCCTCTTTGAAGGCCTCAAAGTCAGAGTCCTGCTTCAGTCCATACAACATGGAAGAGTAACCGAGAACAGCGTCATGAAAACAGGCCACTCGATCCACATCCAGGTCATTTTCTCCAGCAGAGATGGTTGCCAGGTCAACAAAAACTTTCAGCTCATTGATATCTGCAATTACAAATTTCCTTAAGCTGACACAAATCGTTGTGTTTAACACTTGATAACAAATAATGGTATCTACTGTACCTTCAAGTTCTTCTTTAACCCATAGGACAAACTCTCTGCTCTGACTGAGCTTCTGAAGACATTCCCTGCGATCCTTTGTAATGTCCATCAGAATCGTTTTGGCCTTTATGAAGGTATCATCTATGTAATTCAGGTTGTTTTTCTTGAAGTTAGCATGATTCTGATTCTGAAAAAAATTAATGTACAGTATGAAGTCGATGGGTTTATGAGTCATGATTCCAGTTTAGATGGCACTATAACAGCCCAATTGACACAACAGTTTATGACTACACGAAGTTCAATCTTGTCAAACTCTAAGTTTAAGTTTATTAACTTTATTAATCCCCCTGAGGGGAAATTCAATGTTTTCACTCTTGCTTGTCAATTACACACAGGTCCGAGGACACACACATGCACAAACAGGATACTAGTACTAATATTAAACTAATCTTAATGATATAGGACAGTGAGTGATGTACTCATCAAAGCTTATTATTTCAATCTTCATTTCACATTTCAATCTACACAACAACGAATGTGTACAGTGGAATAGCTAATTACTAATTGACCCCAATGTACTTCAGTATGTCTACAATCGTGCATGCAGAAAATACATATTTTACAGCTGAATACAACTACATCTTCCTCTATATCCACCAAGAGTATTCCTCCCTTATGAATGATGCCATGTCAGTAGGTCTGCTGCTAATGTCTTACAGGTAAAGGTGTTTCTTTAAAACACCTTTTTAAAGGAGAGATCTGGTCTTCCGAACTTTAGGAAGAGCAGCAAATTGTTAGGAAACATACCATTTGCAGCAATTTCTCCAATGCTTTAAAGTCTCCGTCTGGACATATTGTGTTCCTGATATCCACAATGATTTTGGCAGATTCCACTGCAAGATGAAGATCATGGTACTGTTGAATCTGCTGAATCCTCCTTGTGATCCATCTTCCATCATCAGATGGATTTGTTCTGCACATGATGTACAAATCTGTCTGCAAGTCTTTGTACTTTCCCTTATAGTCCTCAAAGAGGCTGTCTATTTCCTCCAGTAACAGTTCCCCACTCTTCAGACCATCATAAAGCTCTTTGTACTTGCTGTAGCAGTTTTGGAATATTTGACTGTAGACCAGGTCGAGAGTGTAGATTTCTTCATTGACACCATGATGTTCAGTGTCATCTGTATCTGTATCAGGTTCGCCTCTTGAAAACTCTTCCACTTGATTCATCCAGCACATTTTGAAGATTGTGCTTTCTTTAATGGCATGGAGTACTGAAGCCATCTGACGGGTCTTATCACAAAGGTTGAAATAAGTGACCTGCCCAGCTGTAGGAGAGGTCTGTCCATAAAGAGTGTGAACCTTCATGAATTCACTCAGATTCATCATCTCAATGTCCTGATTCAGTTTTTTGTCCAACCCATTGAAGTCAACTGTGGATTAAAAATATATTATTAAAGATGGTCTTTTCATAAAACTAGGCTGTCTATGCAGTAACAAGACACAATCACTTTCTGGAATTGGTGCTACATGATCAAAGAAAAGAGACGAAAAGGACATTTGCTTTTGCTCAGGAAGTAGAAAACCTACAACTACCTAAATGCACTGTGTTGCACTGCAGCAATAAATGCTCCCACTGGTAGGGGACATAATACAAGCTCGTCTATTTGACCCACTGGCGGCCGACTGGTAACAAATGATCTCGTATTAAAGTTGAACAGTAAGCTAAAACATGTTTCTGAAGACATTTGAGGCGAGAAATAGGCAAAGCAGTAACAGAATCATAGTTCTAAAATAGCTTGAACTTTAAACATTTTTTCTCTCAGTGTGCCAGGGCTGCCTACCTTTGACATGTTGTGGAAGCTCCTGACAGATTTGAAGAAGACCCTTGACAAACTCCTTCTCACGATGGACAGCTTCTGCTTCATCTTTTCTTAGTTTCAGTAATTCTCTCATACTGTCATCTCTACATCGAACATCATCACAGAGGCCATCTAGAGGAAATTACAGAGGAAATTACAGATTAACAGTAACACAACAGTAGATTTACAACTGTGAGCCTCAACAAAGAGTAACAACCACTGTTAAATATCCCCATATTGATGTACAAACACACAGCATACAAAAAGAATATGAAGATAGGCATGCTTTAAGCAGTGGTTCTCCACCTGGGGAACTGCCCCTCCCACCAAAGATCACAAGATCAATCTGAGGATTTCTGACATGATGAATGGGGTAGGAAACAGTAGAAAACAAACTTCTGTGACACAAATGGGCATTCATTTTTCTGATTTTTCTCTGATCTTTATTTTTTCAGTAAAATATTGAATTATTGACCAGTCCTAAGTACCAACCCCTTAATTACTGTTGCTAGGTCAGACAAGCTTGTCTAAAAGAAAATATGACGATGCTGGTTCACGCAACGTAGCTTCAGAAAGCTGTGTAGCGAACTAGTTTGACAAGACTGTTAGTTACCATCGCTCCTGCACTGCTGGGAATGTGTCCCCTTTACCCCTCCTGAGGATCAGTAAAAATACTCAATGCACTTACTGACTACAGACCATGGTGCTGACCTAGTCTCTCTTTTTACTGTAGAAAGTTACTTTGGGGCGGCACATTGCCTTACAGAGATAATATGAACATAACTTATAAGAACTATAATTTAAGTCATACTAAAATATGTCAACAAATTAACATTACTACCGAAATAGGGAGGAAACAAACCTGGTTGACGCTGGTGATCTGACATTAGGCTATCTCCTCTTGAGGCTATACGTTAGCTAGCTAGTTTGCTAGCATTTCACTAACATTAGCTAGCTTAAAATGTGACTATACTATGTCATGTGTCCATGAAGATTGTGAATATTCCCCAGCCACATCTTTTAGCCACCTTCAAAGTTTGGTTTTCCCATAGCATATCAAGTCCCCAGGACAGGGGAAAGTTGAAAGGTTCTGCCATACCAAAATTGCTCAACTGTTATTGGAGCCCAGAGTAAAAGGGGCAGGACATAGAAGGGGCTAATTTGACCTCTCTAGGCCTTGAACTGCTGCAGTCTTATGCTCCAAGCTTTAACAACTGTAGATTGAAATACACTATTAGGTTGATCTGCTGACAACTCATAAACAACTAAAGCGGGATTTATACTTATGTCTCAGCTCTACGCAGACTCTACGCCAAAGTCTATGCACGTGGCCTACGCTGTTGTGAGCATTTATACTTGTGCGGTGGTGTGTCCGTGTCACTCTGCAGTTACACCTTCAAAACACTAGTCGGCAGTGGAGGTTTCTGTGAAGTGCTGTAAAGTTTAGCTGATTCAAAACACACATTAAACATGGCTTAACAGAGACAATTTCAAACACAAGTACAAATCGGCTTCATTATATTATAACTCGCAGCATTCACAGACAAACACTTGTCTTTATCTGAACACATTTTCCCCACAAATACATGCTAACGTTATTAGCACAAGCATTTGGCATTTTACATTGTATGAATTAGCCTAGCAGCTAGCGATCTTCTCTCTACTCATGTGAAGCCAGGAACAACAGCAACATTTAATTACAACTCACAAGATTCACCGATAAAACAACTTCCTTATACTAAACACGTCCTTCAAACAAATATAACATGCTAACGTCTCTACCCATATGCAGCCTGGATAAATCCTTAAAGACTTAAAATGCTATTTTATGGAGGCTTTATTGTGCTCAATTTATTCTTTCTTATCTGTGAAATTGAAGTAAAAAAAAACTTTGTTTCCACTGAGGGAAATGGTTTCAGCTTACAAAAATATACACAAGGTCTGTGTCACTGCGACGTGTAGTTACATTTCTGCAGAGGTTCACATCAGGCTACGGTGTAGGCTACAGCGTAGGCTCTATGTCGACGCAGAGCCTACACCGTAGGTACGGCGTAGATTCCACGCAGAAGTATAAATCCCACTTAAAACTACACAGATTGATAGGAGGTACCAAGTCAAACAGGCTGGAGACCACTATTTAAAAGATCAGGGATCAGTCATACTTCACTTTACATACAGAATCTGGAGTAGCAGTAGAAGAAGTAAAGGAAGTATAAAAGTATACATAAAGAAAGAGAAGTCAAAACAAGAGGAAGTTGGGGAGAACGAGCAGCAGAAATAAGACAGATATTCCTTCTCACCGATCTTCAGCAAGTCAAGAAATTCATGTTCTTTCTGGAGGATTTGCTTTAAAGTTTTCATTTGGATTTCTCCACTGAGGAACTTCTCTGACACAGATTTGAATGCTGAACTTGCCAAAGTCATCCTGATTTGTGCGTCATCAGACAATTTGTCAATCAGTCCTCCTCTTAAACCTGGGAAACAAGCATGCAACCATAAACAACAAAAGAGTTTACTGTGCGTTATGTACACAAGAAAACCTAGAACAACAGTTGATCACTAAAAAAATTACTGTGAGACAATAATTAAATAGACTGACTTGAGATGAGCCCAAAACAGCCCAATGCCAGCCAGCCTTCACTCTCTTTCTTTAGGCATTACTATTATCTTTTAAGCAAGAGAGTGCCCGTATGCTATTCATTAATAAAGAACAGAGTCCAAACTCATTCTTGTAACATTGTTTACTATATTTAGGTATTTACCTGTCATTTGGAAAACAGTTTTGGCCACTGGCCAGTTTAGAAGGTACTCAAATATTGAGTCCTTGCCATCGATGTATTTTCCATTTGCATCTGTGGGCCATGTCTTCATCACAACAACAGACATCAGCTTCCCAAACTTTGTGATATCATGTTTCTCAAATAGAGCTGAAACAGCTCTGCCAGATTTATCCTAAACAGAAAAAAGGTTACAGTGAATATAAAATCATTTAGTACCAAACACTGGTAGAGTCCAGCCTATGAAAATTGTTGCTCTTTTTTATATTTTGTTAAGAAGATTTAGAAAAAAATGTGCACATCTAATATTTGTCATGCAGGTGTGTTGGAGGGGAGCTCAAAATCTTAAAGAAAAGAGAGATGTACTGATTTAATCATTGTATTAATTGCATGAGAATCTTTTTGGTCAAAACTGTATTTTTTGTCTTTCTTTACAAGGTTAAGTGTCTTTGGAAGTCATTTATTACAGGTATTCATAATTGCAGCCTTGTAATATTAATATGAGTTGTTAAAGAATTGTTAGCCCTTAAACAGTTTGCAACATTGATGCTCAAAGTGTGGCCCGTGGGCCAATGGCAGCCATCAGAAACATTATGTGCGGCCCCCAACTATTACATGAAATGCATGCATGCTTTCAGTTGTGGTCCATTTCAATAATTTCACTTTTAGCTTACATTTAATACACAAGGAGACAGCATCGAACTGCACCTCCATAACAAGCATTTGTCAGGTTATGGATTGACAACTTGTTGAAAGCTACTAGTTGCATAGCAACAAGTGGTGCCGCACAAGTGTCCTGGGAATTACATTTTATCATCAGCGCTAATGGCTAAAGTTAACGATTTCGGTGAACAAATCACAGCTGCACTTTTCCTGTACGGCTCTCAATCATATGCTGGCTCCCTAAACTGGCACTTAGTCATCAAAGGTTTGGGCACCACTTATCTACACAATCTCTCACTGCTTATAGAAGGAGTTACAATTATATAATAATAAAGACAATATTACAAAGTGTTCATTAACTGTTTATTCACCGCCTTAAATCCCAAAGCAGAAATCATACCTGACAAACAGCTGCAACTGCCTCCAATGCACATTTCTCCATTGTGTTGCATAACAGTGGACTTGTCTTGCTCAGTTCTTCCATCTTGTTTGAGTATATTCCAATTTGATTCACTGGTTGTTCCTAGCAGAGAAGCACACATGTTCAGTTTTGTTTCTCAAGTGCACATGTAAATATCTTTACAGCATATAAACACAAACACAACTTCAGTCTTACTTGTTTTAGTTTTCTTTCAAAATCTTCCATGAAGATTCTTCTCCAGAATGAAGTGTGTTCCTTGTGACTGAAGGATATTGAGAGTAACTTCTCCCATACCTTGAAAGAGAAACATGTCAGCTCTGTCACAAGTACTTTATACAACATCAAATGGCTATCACACTGGAAAAAGACTATTTTAAGGTAAAACCATAACAGAGAACAACGTATACATTACAATATATTTGGGCTCACCTTGATTTCATCAAGTACAGCAAAGGCACACCCCCATTCACTGAGCAGTTTGTTTCTGAAGGTTTTTCTCCTCCATTCCCTCACTGTCTCCAGTGTCTCCCCTATTGACTCTTCATGAATTCTCTCTCTTGCCTGGAACAGTTTGAAGTTACTACTGATATCTCTATCTTTTGAATTTATTTTGCGTAATACAAAAACTCTGTTTGCATTTATGTATAAAAGCGTAGCTAGTCATTCGCTTTCAGCTTTGCTGTGTACCTTCTTTTTAATGAGGAACAACAAATTGCAACAAAATAAGACTCACATGAAAGTGTAAATACATACATTTTTGGTAGAGGAAAAACAACAATTAACTCATTCACACTATTTAGTAATTCATATTGAGTTGAATCTTTTTTCCTTGATGCAAGATAAACAAAATAAAGAATAATGCTGTTGCTGTAAACTGCTCCAGACATTTTAAGCCTTGACTTTGGCTTGGTATGGAGCCAATAAAGTGTGGCCTGTCCAACGGACTAACAGATGAGTCTCACCTGGGAAGCTGTGCGGTCGTATGCCTTGGTAATGAGACAGACCAGATCAAGGAAGTAGATAGGAACATCACAGCGACCTGGATCTGTTGTGTGACGGCAGATAGAACCAAGAAGCCTTGCTGCAGTTTTCAGGCAACACTCTCCATATTTGTCATCAAAACTATGGAGAAAATATTTGATTATTGTTGTGTATGCATAAATGTTGCTGAAATTCCTAGGCATTACTGCAGAGATACTGTATTACTGTACTAATTATTTTTTACCCTTTACTGCGATGGCTTTCTCTGTCGATAAGACAACGTGCCAGTTCTCCCAAAGCCTGTAACACATACAGTAATATGAAGATATAGCAAGTGAAAACTCTTATATAAACATGCAATAACTGGGGTCAGTGGAACAAGTTGTAAAACTGACATCATCATCATCTTTTAAGTTGATACTGCAAGTTTGTTAGTAAACATTTGCGTATCCAGTATTTAGCTCTCTTAGCTCTGTTTTTGGTCTCTTACAATTCTTGAAGGAAATGTGTGGCTCTTTAGCTGCTAAATTCTCTATAATGTTACCCAGCCAGTATCTAACTGTGTCTGCCTGTTGTTTGGTGCTGAGGAGGTTATCCACAGTGGGTTTTGAGTGTTATTTTCTACTGAATGTAAGCAGTGAGAGTGAACCAAATCAGTAAAATTGCAGCTTCATAAAGCCGAGGGGAGCTGATTTAGGTGATAATTCTCTGTAGGTTAATCACCATGAGTGACCCCTTTCATATTGTCGCATTGTTTTTACACTCATTTGATGCCATCGATTTATTGTTATTATAAAAATATGATCTTATAGCCAATTTAAGGATACATACCATGTAGTTGGAGTGATTGATCCCAGTTTTTATACTGAACTGTATGTAATGAAGAATGTCTAGGAGCTCCACGCACACGCTGGACATGAAACTTTTTAGATCATCCACATTCAGCAAAGACATCCAGGAGTGCACAAGAAGACAATCAATGTCTGCCAGGTACGCATGCTCTTTCATGGTCCCGATCACATTCCTTGGGGGTGCCAGGTGGTGAGGTTAAGAAAAAAAAAGAAAAAAAGAATATCCCACAAATAATATATATCACAATCTGGGCTGCTCTAATAGCAAATCAAGGAGCCCCAATAGGCCAACAGAAGAACATTTACTCACTTATATTAGGTTTCTTTAGGGAATATGTAGGATAAGCAATGACATTTCAATCTTAATGATACAAAGCTGGCTATTGCATGAAGAAGTTTGTGTTTAGGAAATATATGACAAAACATTAACTATGGGTTTGAAATTTCTGAGTATTTAAGTGATGTGCAAGATTGTTTTTTAGGATTTTGTGTTTAAAGATTTTTTCATATTTTAAAAGGTTCTGTAGGCCTTCATCTGTTAAAGTTTTAACAGGAGAAAAACACATACCTAAGATAAGGATCCCTGTTTGAATGTGCTCTGTTGTTCCCTCTCAAACCCGTCCAGGATTCAAACTCTGGATTCAGTTCGGGTGGAACTGGCCCAAATGGTTTGCTTTCTCCTCTCAGTAGGTGAATCAGAGGGATGACCAAGACCCACTTCTCAATTTGGCGTTGTCTAGCATTGCTGCACAACATCTCAACAGCATCTGCAACACTTTACCAGTGAAGAAGTCAATGTTTAGTTTCATTATATTTACAGTGAAAAAAAAGAATTCAACATTTGAAAGTTCAGCATCTACATTTAAGTGCCAAAACAACAGAAAAACACTGGTATCTCCTCTTCCTCTGACTCTTTGGATTTAATGGCATTGTTGTTAGTAATTTATACATTTCTGCTGTCATCTGTTAAAGGAACAGTTCACTTTTTTTGAAAGGGGGTTGTATGGGGTATTTCAAGATTCAAGATTAACTTTATTGTCCCACAGAGTGGGAAATTTGTCTTGGGCTCTACATCCATATGGCAGCCATTAAAAAATACAACATACAACACAGTCCATAAACAAATCAACATTAGACACCAACGAGTGACTGAGTATTTTCACTCTAAGGAGTGCTTCAGGATGGATAGACCCTTTTAACAAATGAGGCCAATGACATACTTTGCATAGGTGCCAGTTGGGCATCTGCACAAGTCTTTGCAGTGTGTTCATGTGCAACTTTTTTGCCAAGACACAGCGACGTCAGGTGACGCAGCAGGAGGCCTTTGTTGCTACTTCTCTGAAACCATCTTTGTGTGTTTGGGCCCTTAGATTTTAGGGAAGTGCATAAACATCACCCCCCTCAGAAGAAAAATATGAAAACACCTCTCGAGAGACAAACTTTGCACAGATACAAGTCAATATTGTCAAGATCAGACATTTTAGGGGACATACTAACTTTGTTGTGCTGTAGCCTTTGAAGTTAATACCATTCAAAGTCCAATTATAAACAACATGGATCAAAGATTTGTGGCTGTGTTTTAGTCATTAAAAATACATTCATTCTCATGATTATATTGTACCTATATTTCACATACAGTGCCTGTTAGTAAGAAAAACCATCTGTCCATGGTTTCTTCAAAAATAGGCGAGATATGGATTTATATTAGCTTCCAAATATGCTGCTTTTGCTGAAATTAACTCTCTAGAGAGGCTGGTCTCACTCTGAAGTCGTTGAAATCTGACGCTTGAGCAGTGACTTGCAGTGCCAGAAACCAAGGAAAGGAAAGGAAAGGAAAGGAAAGGAAAAGACAAGGAAATAAGGAAAGTCCATGCCCATGACTAAACGTCAATATGTGACAAGGTTGGAGTGAGAATGTGTTGGTCTAGAATGGCCACCATCAGCTTGGACGACTGCCTGGTGGAGAACTGCACTTGACCAAGTGGAATAATAATATATTGTATTGGTAATATTTGTTATTTTATGCAAACTTAACTCACACATCAATTACCTCTTTTTATCTGCCAAAGGGTCTGCAAAGTCTTTCCAGAAAGAGAAGAAATCATGTGGTGGCATCTCCGGCAGGCAAAGAAGATCACACAAGCTAGATAGCTGATCCATCATGTCAACTTTCAGATACTTGTTGTAGATCAGCAAACGAACTACTCCTGCATGCAGAGGTAAGAGGGATTTTGTTGTTTCTTTTTGCCCTCTGGGTTTGAGATTGATGTTCTCTTTCAGAACGTGTCTGAGCAGGTTTTTCACCTAGAAAAAGTAAAGGAAGAAAGTAACAATCAATGTCTCCACTGTACTGTACTGTACTGTACTGTACTGTACTGAAAGCTCTTTTTAAATTAATTTAATTTGCCTCAGATTATCAGGGACCATGAGCTGTTCTAGAATAAAACACTTGAGATTTACCTGTTCTTCATTGTATGATAATCCCCATGGTCTTTTCATGCCATCATGAAGCACAGGATAGCTGTATGTATGAAAGAACTGCTGGAGCAGTAAAAAGAAGTTGTCCACATTTGGTTCAGTCCAAGTTGTAAGAAGGTCAAAGATCATATCCAGCATCACCCTGCCAGCTTCATCTCTCCCTTTCAACACAATGTCTTTGGTTGAACTCCAAGGCCAGCGACCCTTCTTCAGCTCAAGATAGATCACATCATCGTACTGGTGCCACTCCCCTTGAAAGTCCAACATATCAAAATGAATAGGAAAATGTTATGTGCTACAGAACCAAGCCTTCAACCAAATCAAACTGTATAACCATAAATGGTTAATTCCTTGAAACAAGTGTCTCTGACTAACATGTATTACATACATACATACATACATACATATTGGCTGACAAAGACTACAACACTGTACAGCTGGTTGGATACAGAGAAACAGACAAATATACTATGTGCCCAAACAGGGCTGAATCGCTTTCCAGCACTGCACACATGCATCTTATTATTTGGAGGTCAGCTGCTCTCCTAGATCTTAGCATCCATCCCCCTTGGTGACCCAATATAAACTTGACAGTGTTTTCTGGTAGACAATCTATGCGTTGTAAGACTGTGTCTCTAAGAGACCTCAAAGGTATCTTTTGAGACATTTCTGTGCTGCAATTTCTTGTAAATCATCAGTCGAAACTTACCTTCATGTGTTAAAAACTCCTCCTTGATTGTCAGGCACCTGTTGATTAGTTGATTTCCACCTTTCTGGTAGATTGTCTCATACATGAAGGACTTTTCACTGTGCTTGTAAATTACATATTTGTAGGGTATGTTTTCATGAATGATATTCTTGGAAATCATGACTTGTCCGTCAACAAGATAGCTCTTGTCTCCTAGAGGCCTGTGAAACACAGCAGTGATTATGAGTGATAGGACAGGCAAAGATGTGACAAACTCATAATTTCAGAGAAGACAATCCACTGGATAATAGTCACTATACTGCTAGGTGGTGAAGAAAACTAAATGAAAAACATGCACATCATGACAGTCTGATTTTATTATTTCTAGGTGGAGCAATGACAAAACAGTTGTGCTGGTATGATTATAAAGAATGTGTTTTTCAAAGGAAGCCATACCTAGAGAAGGACATTTGCATGCCACGTTTATGCCATCCTCCAAACAATTTGTCAGACCTTAAGAAAATCATATCCTTCTCTGGATCCAAATGAAAATCTTTGGAAGTGACAGCATGGAAGTACACAGGCATATAGTCACTGCTCAGTAAACTGAAAAAGAAAAATAAAGTAGATAGAAGTTAACTAAATATTTTCTTTTTAAAATCCAAAACACATTATCAAAATATTTTGTCGTGAATAACATACTGGATTAGATTTACCATAAAAACCTGACGAAACTACAGCGATTAAATTACATTTGGTTTTTGTAATATAAGATGCTCAGAACATCAGGTTAGGTTTTTAGGTAAGGTTAGGTAACCACATGAATACATGAATATATCAGATAGATAAGACAAAAAATAACAATTCTAAAACTTATTATAAACGTACATTTGTGTAGCCTGAAGGTCAGTGGATGTTTCTGAGATATCTGCTGCCACTAAAGGACCGGCCTTCTCATCAGTCGAACTGGGAGGGCTGGAGGGCACTGGTGGCCTGCGGACTTCTACATCTCTGCTGCCTGGCTGTTGCTCCTGTCTCTCTGCCGAGCGTGTGTTTGTTTTCTCATCTGATTTGGTGTCAACAGCCTGTGAGGAATAATCAAGATTTGAAGATTACGCAAATGTAAAACAACACGTTCCTGAAGCCCTGCAAGACAGAAAGAATCAGCTGTGTAGATCATGCCTGTCAACTCTCACAATTTACTTGCGAAACTCAAACTGTATTGTCTTTGCTATTTATAAAAATCTTTGTCATTGAATTTTTCCCACTGTTAATAAATGATTGATGGTTTGAGTCAGATTGAGGGTTACAACTGTGTATTTGACTGATAGTGATGATATAAACTACCTCAGTGTTTTGGTAGGTTTTCTTTGTTGCTGGACGGGGATCAGCAGAATACTCAGACTTTTTGGTGTTTGGGTCGACTGTGTAACATCTCTTATCTCTGGCTTCTTGGTCTTCTTTGGTGTCAGTTTGCTTAGTGAATGTAAGCTGTTCAGTGTTAGGCTGATTTTCATTATCAGAGAGATTTTGTGTCTCCCCAGATAATGTCTCATCCTGTTTTGGTTCAGAGGCAGACCTATTTACCATCAAATGACATTCTTGAGGGATTTGCTCAGATCTTTCAGGTGCAGTGGAACCTGTTTCTTTAGCTGATGTTAGAGATGACTGTGGCCCAGATTGAGTGTTACTCGGCCTGTCAGCAGGAATTTGAACTGCATCAGGTCTGTCCTCTGTACTGTTATCTGATGAGACCTCTGTTTGTTGCTCTGTTACTTTATCACTGACAGGTGTCAGGGAGGGCGGGGTGGTGGAAACAGATCCAGGTGCTGTCTCACTGCATGGCTGAGAGTGTCTTTCAGGAGCTGTGGCAGAAAGCCTCTCTTCCTCTGTACGAGTCTCAGGGACTTGTGTCCTCTTGGTAGTGACAGATTCACCGTCTGAGACTGTCTGGCTGGGGGATGAGGGTGTGGCTCCTTTTTCCAGAGTGGCTGGGCTGGCAGTGTTATCTGATGACTCCTGTGTTGTAGCACCACCTCTGGCTGCCTCTAAGTCATCACTAGCCGGTTGCACCTAAAAGAGTCGAAAAAGTTAGCTTGGCAAGTTGGCAGACATCAGTTTCAGACTTATAGACCTGTCTCTAAGAGGCAGAAATTACCTCATTATTTGAATGGTTGATGTGTGAAGCCAGTGAACCACAGTTTTTTCACAGCACAAGTTAATAAAACAGAGATCATCCATTTTGAGGAAGAATATATATTAAGATAAAAAAGAAAGGCAGTGCCATGGCTTTTTAGTCATTTATAGCCATGTGAAACTGAAATGTTAGTAGTAGCTGTTAGATCGGTCTGAACTTGCAGGTCGAACTGGGTCTACTTGGCAAACTAGGTCACTATAATAACTTAATGTGACTGACTTCATTTCAGTAAAGGTCCAGTGTTTGAAATTTAGGGGGATAAACTGGGAGAAACTGAATATAATAAGTATATTTTCTTTAGTGTATATTCACCTGAATATAAGAAACAGTGGGTGAGTTTTAGTACTGCAGCTACCCTTAAAAAGTACGTATTGCTACATGCAGTATGCAGCTTATCAACACATAATATAACCAGGGTAGATGATTTGAGTAGGTTTTCTGTTGGGCATTTTACCTGTAAAGTGAGTTTTGAGAGATTGAGTGAACTAGCTAAACCACATTGTTCCTGTGTGTGCTAGCGTCCGCCATTTTATCTTCGCATGGCATACACGTTTAAGCTTGTCTTTTTCTCGTGTTAGGCCTCTTGTTGTGAAGATAGAATACACATGACAGCATTTTGCTCTCTGTGGACTCAAAACAGGTATGTGTGTTTTGTGTTGTACTCTGCTCCGCAAATATATTATTTATTCCAGAGTTTCTATATTAAGTGACTGTGATGCAGAGTAGTTTTCATGACAGCTGGTTTGCTTAATGTCAAACATGTCAAGGTGATTTATTAACTAATAATACTACTAACAATAGGCTCGTTCGAGATGAACTGCGCCTCGCCTGGAGAGTAGACGAGAGCAGGCGGCCGCAGCGGGGGGCGGTGACAAAAAGCTGCGGTGAAGTCGGACAGTTTCCTGACAGTTTCCCGACAGTTCCCAGCAGCCTTCAGTCCGTACAGGAAGTCACAGACACACTTACATCCTGTCTGGAATGATGTTCAGTCTCCAGTTGTTTTAATTATGATAGATTAATTTATTAAAATGCTTTACAGGTGATCTGTAGTTTATGTTCAGGGTTTATCCTCCATTTGACATGAATTCTCCTGTAAATCAGCATCATATCAGTTTGACCTGTCCCCCTCAACTACACAGGCTAAATAAATTGTGTCTGACTATAAGGTGAATATTTTCAGAGGAAAAAAAAAACAAGACAACAGCTTTCATTAAGGTTCAGTCAGATACAGTCAGGGCTTCACATCTGTACAGATGTTATTTTAAGAATCCTCACATCCCACTGATCACAAGTCTCTGTGTTGCTAAATACTTCAATAATTAAAAAAGTCCAATATTAATATAGTACAGTAGACTCTGTATAGTTTATGATGAATGTATTTAGTCTCTGACAACTAAACTTCACCATCAGTCACACATGTTTTCTGTTCACAGAATAAACCTTCAGATCATACAAATACAATCTTAATCTCTAAAATTCAACAAAAATGAGTAGTTTATCTAAAACGTCATATTGTTGAGTCAACATCTGAACCAATCAGCTGTTAGATCAGGTGAGAGCCAGGCGGTGCAGTCGGTGGAGAGCAAAGCAGCGCCTGGCTCTGAAAACTGCAGCCGCCTCGCTCTTGCGGTTTTATCGCCGTCCACTTTTGTAATAGGTCAGACCGAGTCGGGATGAAGTCAGACACAAAACTAACTGGCATGCATTGTGCGCCGATCACCGGTGATCGAATCTGCGCAGGCCTGGCTCATCTCGAACGAGCCTAATGTTAGGTCCTCATAATGGAGACTGACATAAAGTAATAACATTAACAAATAGCGGCGGGGCTTTTACTCCCCACAGCGGCAGAGGCTCCCAGCTTCATTTGAAACAAACTACATTATAGACGGTCCGTTATTTATTAATCCCTCTGTGTCTTTATATTTTTTACTTTTTATCCGCTCCTGTTGTCTTTATAAAGTTAACACATCGCGTCGTCATTTCAAACAACACTTCCTGAATTTGTTTCAAATTAAAAGCCCCTTATAACCTCAGCAGAGAGAGAATCCCTCCATTTTCTAAATAGGCTTTTATTGTGAAACAT
>NC_065515.1:32274568-32286605 GCF_006386435.1 Epinephelus moara
CAGTGCTGTGACCTTTCAGGGCCACCGTAATTTTCCATTTGCTCAAACCTGTTCCTCCCTGCGGTGTATGCGTGCAGACAGAACATGTTTGTTTAACACAAGAGGAAATACAGGTTGCTTCAGACTGTGAAAAACAACCCATGGACTCTTTCTCTTTTGATTTCCTTTTAAAGGTTGTTGGTTAACTGTTTCTTAGCCTTGTCACCTTTATCTGGGCAGTGTTTTTCTCGTCCTCTGTAACACCTTTGGGGACCTGGTCTTGATCCTCCTTTTGCTTCTTTTCAGCAGTAACTGAGGGTGGGTCTGCTGACGGGGCCCCATCTGGATAACAATTAATGTTATATGACATATTAGTTAGATAACACAGTAAAGGTATCAGTCTTTTAAGGTAGCAGGACAATAAATGACACACTTCAGCTGTAAGGCAAAACAAGCTGGGCTTTCTGCTGACAGATAAATCATACTTATGCAGCACAACAATGTTTATGGCGATGGAAAACACAGTCTATCACAGAAGACTAGTAGGTGTAAAGTCCTTTTATTTCTCATTTTCATCTTGGTTAAAAGTCCACCTGCAGCACTGTTTTATGGTTGCATATGAGGAAGCTTTCTGTGACTCAATCAAGATTTTGAAAAGTGACATCAATCTAAAAAATGACATTGATAGCACATTCGTTGTACAATACATCAATAGATGGGTGTGTGGATGCCCACAAAAATTAAAAACAATCCTGCACTATCTATTTCAACTAACACTGACTGACATTAGAGGAAAAAAAAGTTTGCTGAGAAACTTACCTTGGCTCCAGTATTGAGTCAAGACAGGTAAGTTGAAGCCACATTGTGGACAGAAATTATATGACTGTTCCACCTGTTTTCCACACTTGGGGCAAAACATGATGAACCTGTTCAGACACATAACATAAAGAATGGAGGCAAAGATTTTGATGTAGTTGCTGACAAGGTCGTAGGTTTTATTTAAACACTGAGAGGGACACATATGAAACAGGCGGTGTGGTGGGCATATGGCAGAAAAAAACTGACTTTTTATGCACCAATGTCTGCAAGTTTTTGTGTTTATGTCTTTAATTTTTCCTTATATTACCATACAGTTATAGTAGTTATAGGCTACTATAACTGTGTGGTAATTCACCCCAGTATGAAACTAGTAAAGGATTTATGTCTTAGCCTTTTAACACGACTTGTTTTCTCACTTTCTTCTCCTCCACCTTTTATCATTTTAACTAGAACACAGCACAAGATGATCTGGGAAACCCTCTTAAAATTAGATAGCATAAAGTCAAGACAAACCCTTTGATGAATTAACAAATGATACTCACAGCAATGCAAAGAGAAGTAAAAAAAAAAGAAAAAAGCTGGTAATATGACTAACCTCAAATTTAATATTACAGACACACCACTTGAATTTTCTAGTCAACAAAATCTCTTAGATTACTCTCAAACTTGTCAGTAAAATGAACTGTTCAGATAACCTACCTTGTTTGCTCATCTTCCTTGCATGTTGGCACTAAATGTCTGAGCTGACAGCTTACGTTATATAGCCTACTGAGGTTCATGGATTTAGTTTTGCTTTCATTTACAATAAACGGGTGTGGCTACTTTGGCTTTTCCTGTCACGCTCATTAAACAATGACTTGCCACAATTTCTGCATATTGAAAGTGAAATTTTGAAACGGCTTGTTTTGTCAGGCTAAGAGAGATGTTTCATGTACTCTCATAGATGACAAAAAAACAGCAAATCTTTACATCTGAGAAACTGGAACAATGGATTAGGTCAAGGTCCTTATTCAAAACAGAATAATTCATTATCAGAATAATTGCTGATACATATTTTTTCAATCACCTACAAATGCCTCTGACACTTTAATATTATTTATGCAAATATCATTAACAGAGACCACTTTTACAAAGAAGACAAAGCATAAAGTGCAATCTAATATATGATGCATCAAGGTGTTTCCAAGGTGGGAATGATCTCATTGATACTAGTAACTTCTACTACAAATTAAATAGTTCTTATGTAACTCCATCTTTCAAATGAACACCAAACTGACAGATTAAATGACTTACTTTAAAAATGCAATCAATTAAATTCAAATTTTAAATTCTAAAAAGATGAAAGTAGCAAGTGAGAGGTTCACAAAAAATACAGGTGCAAGAGAGAGAGGTTTCTTGCCTGTGCTTTTATGTATGTGTTTATGCCCAATGAGCCTTAAAGCTGCCACGCCTGCTATTAAAACAGGAATGACTTCCTGTAGCCTCGGCCAAAGTACAACACCCTTATCTGTTAACTGGTTCTCACCAATGACTTGAGGCTGGTGGCCCACTATGGCTAATGTATGGCTAAATATAACTGAACCACAGATAAGATCTTACTGGGACACATGCATGATTTTGTTTGCTGATCCATACTCTCCCTCCTTACTCTCCCTTCAAGGGGCACTTCACCACAAAATCAAAAAATATATATTTTTCCTCATACCTGTATAACTGTTTAACAGTCTAGATTGTTTTGTTGTAAGTTGCCAGCTGTTGGAGTTATCGGCCATAGAGATGTCTGCCTTCTCTTGAATATGATGGAACTAGATGGCACTTGGCTTGTGGGGCTCAAAGTTCCCAAAAAACAACAACACACATTTAAAAAAAACCTCAACAGCAAGGTTTCTTTCCTGAAATCGTGACCTAGTTACACAAGACAATCCACAGACCTTGTTGTGAGCAGTTACATGTAAGAACTAAGCATGCAGCTACTTATGGACGAGAGGGAGAGCGTGAGATATAAACACCAATGGCATTCTCCTCAGCTGAGGTGTAACGTTGGCTAGCTCAGTGGTGCTAGGTGAACTAATAGATGCACGCTTCCTTCTGCAACATGATATGGTTGGCAGCTGTAGTTTGGTGCAAAGAAAATAGTTCCTCCATGAAACTGTTCACAACAAGGTCTGTTGATTATCTTGAGTAATTGGGTCATGATGTCTGGAAAGAGACATTGCTGTTGAGTTTTTAAAATGTATTTTTGGCACTTTGAGCACCACAAGCCGAGTGCCATATATTTTCATTGTATTCAAGAGAAGGCAGACATCTCCACGGCCGATATCTCCAACACTCGACAGCTCACACCAAAACAATGTAGACTGTTAAGTAACACTATAGGGAAGAGGAAAAATACGTTTCTGATTTTGAAGTGAACTGTTCCTTTAATCCTCTGCCTCCAGCTCCAGAGATTATTATTATGCAATTTCTATGTATTCACTCTGTGGTCTTTTCATACACTGCCATTCCCCAACTGTCCAGCAGCCGTCACTCAAGAGCTTTCCTGCCCCAGCTATCACCTAAAGCTGTTCCCTGTTCCCCCAGCACAGCCTAGTATTAGCACTCAGCCAGTACCTTCCCATTGCCAGCTTACTAGTTGTAGAGTGCCAACTATTACTCTATCTTGTCTGCCCTTCTCAGACCCACTGACCACCTGCCTGCCCTTAGCCTTCTTAGTACTCTGTTGTCTGCATTTAAGTTCCAACTCTGTGTACAGATTGTGATGCCACCTGTCCAGGTTAACCATTAAGTTTTGATGTAGGACAACCACCGCTCCACCTAGCTTAGCTTGGACTTTGAATGTTTCAGAGGAGTACTGTTGCCGAACAGAACCAGTTTAGGGCCCAGAAGACAAGGAGGAAGTGTCGACCAGAAGCGTTGTACCAACCTGAGTTGCCCATGCCGTTTCATTTATCATTTCCGTAAATACTGGATTGATGTTTAAACACCAGATTGCAGGATGACATTTTCACTGTATGACAAACAAGTTCACCCAATATGTAGCTGGAATGTGTTGAATTGTAGCTTTAACATTTTGGATACATACCGTAAATGTTGGAGAAAAAACAGATGTAACATTCATTGTTCTTTAAAATAAAACAGGAAGGGTTGTAAACACTGAGTGGGAGAGCTAGAAAATGGACAACTGGAAGAAAAACTGCAGTAAAGAAAAAGATCATGGGGCAGAACAACCTTTGAAATGTGATTAAATTCAGAACTAAGGCTTTGCCAAAGCAGCTGAATTGCCACAAGGTCTATTTTAATGGCGCTATAATGAAACTGCGGGATGTAATGAGTTCATGTGGGGGGAATGTGCAGAATATTTTCCTCCCAAAATGCATGCATGCATAATAGCCAAGATGGCATTTGTAAGGGGGAGGAAAATAGCACTATTTTGCACTGCCTCTGAAGTCAGTGCTCAAGGAGCGTGCTAAATCATATCATCTTATTGCCAGGCTGAATTGTTGACCGTGCTAACAGGCTTGGACTGTGTGTGTGTGTGTGTGTGTGTGTGTGTGAGTGTGTGTGTCTGCTGGGGGTGTGGGGGCTAATCTCAATGCTGGGCTATTGAGTCCTCCTCCTATTCTTTACCACCCACACATCTCTTCCACACACATTGCAGTCGCCAGCCAATCGCTACCTCTCTCCCTTTCTTTTCCTTTTACCTGCGTCACTCTGCATGTGTTGCCATGGCGATCACTGATGCTCCCCCCACACTTTGTCTCTCTGCCTCTTCCAGTATGAGGATGAAGCCGACTTGTGGCTGATGATGCAGGCAGGCTGCACACGTCATCACTTCCCTCGGGAAGAAGGCCTATTTTTACCACTGGGCACAAAGTATACCAAGCTGCCCAACATATTTATGGAACCGCATCTAATCCCAGCCTGCCTGGAAAACATCTCTCCCCACGCTCCACATCTCTCTCTCTCCCTCTCCATTCATCTCAAAGAAATGCCATTCCTTCAAAGGCATATTGTTATCCCTTTAATTGAGATGACAGCACTTGTGAAGGTTTTGATAAAATCTTGTTTTAGTATCTGCACTGTTTTATCTGTGGTACTGAGGGAAGATTCCACAAACATACTCACTCTCCACAGGGAAGTCAGAGGTCAGTGGTCACAGTCAGCCAAGAAGCACTGGCCCCACAGCTGGAAAAGATTCAGTGTTTTGCTTGAGGCTACTTCAGCTGCCTGTTGTATCAGGGACAGTGAAGGAAATCAGCATGACATTGCCCGCAGGTTTCTGACTGGTCATTTTGAAACCAGGAATTTGTGTTTTCTGTAGAGTTATGTTGTATTTTTGGAGGCAGAACATCCACGGCCGGGCACAGAAAAAAGAAAGCCAAGTGGACTAATAAGAACTTTATAAGGTTACTGCACACTACCACGAATCAAGAATGTGCTAGATGCAAAAAATATAATAAATGGAAAAAAGTTAAGATGTTCACTGGTTGTTTGCAATGGAGATAAGAGTGTGGATGTTTTGTCTTCTTTTCAAGGTAGACCAAAATTCACTGTGTTATCTAATGCAGACCTACTGTGGCAACTGAAGATGGTGCATACACTCCAGGCTTAAACTAGGACAGAGAAAGCTGGAGCTCAGCTCTGTCTCCTTCAATATCACATCCTATCACACTAGTCTTTTAGTAATTTAGTCTCTCCTTAACAATAACATTATTTTGTTATTATTTTTCTGCAAAGCCAATTTCTACAACCAAGCTGATGTTGACAGCTAGCGATTAATGTTATCAATTTTTGTTGCTTTGTTGTTTTGAATATGACAAAGGCAGGTGGGCAGGTATTTCTTGTTTTACAGATGGTAAAACAAAAAACAGAAACAACTGAAAAGCATCTATAAAGAAGCAGATAATAAAATATAAGCACACAATTTAAAAATACAATAACTTGCCAATTGCTTTAGGGTTCAGTTTAGTTCTGTCAGTCTTCAGGACAAGCTTATGTCATAAATAGATTGTTACACAATGATAAAGGCAAGCTGAAACCAGGAGACTTTCTGACTATGGAATGCATCAGGGTGTCTACAGATATAACCAAGTTCAAATTGAACAGTAAGGAAAAATGTCAACAATTGGGTAAGTTTAAGTTTAATGTTACTTACTTACTTATGCCTTACACCCCTTTTGGGGTACAGGCCGTTGACAAGGGACCTCCAGAGTACCCGATCACTGGCTTTCTTTTCTATCTGTGACCAGGTGTATCCCATCTTCTTGGTGTCTCCCTGCAGATCCCTTTGCCAGGTGTTTCTTGGCCGACCTCTCTTTCTCTTCCCCTGAGGATTCCACGTCAGAGCCTGTCTGGTGATGTTTGACATTAGTTTTCTTAGAGTGTGCCCTATCCATTTCCATCTTCTTCGTCCAATGTCATCTTTAGCTGGAATTTGCTGTGTCTTCGTCCAAAGATCTTCGTTGGTGATCTTGTCTGGCCAATGGATTTTCAAGATTCTTCTCAGGCACCTGTTTATGAAGCTTTGCACTTTGCTAGCTGTGTTATTTGTTTTTCTCCAGGTCTCGGCTCCATAGAACAGGACTGATTTTACGTTGGAGGTGAAGATTCTTATTTTTGTTTGTTGTTGTATCTCCTTTGAGCACCATATGTTCTTAAGTTGTAGGAAGGCTGCCCTTGTCTTACGTATTCTGGCTTTGACATCTGCATCAGTTCCTCCCTCTTTGTTGATGATGCTGCCCAAGTAGGTGAAGGACTCTACTTCTTCAAGTTGAGTATCTTCAAGTGATATTGGTCCCACAGTTTAAGGTTAGAAAGTTTAATGTATTTAATGTAAAAAGAAAAAAAATCTCATCGCTGTCATACATGCTTTTTATTATTGCAATTCTCTGGTCCGTTCAATAATTGTAAACAGTCATTGGGTCTGTCAGGCTAGAGAACTTTTTGCGGTAATGTGACCGAAAATATTTAAGGCCCATCAAATATGAATTTAAGACTTTTCAAGGCCTTATATTAAGAAAACTTAATATCAGACATTTTTAAGGACTTGTAGACACCCTGATACATGTTCAGAGGGGCAGTAAATACTGTCACTAACAACATTCAAATAAGGTGAATCTTGACCTGGATTATTTATGTAAACCCAGAGTCACAGAGGTCCTAGGATCGTTCCCTGGGGGACATCATTTAGGGAACTGGAAGTGATGCCTTCAGCTTGTATCAAATCATGTGACTTGCATGTCTTTGGACTTTGGTAGGAAATCTGGGCACCCAGGGAAAACCCGCACAGACATGGGGAAGTACAGGAAAACACAGAAAGCATCAGCACGGCTATTCAAACCCACTTTTCCTGCTGTGAGGTGGCAGTACCAACCACTGAGCCACTGTACTGCCCAGCAGCAGCAGCAGCAGCAGCAGCAGCAGCAGCAGAGTTTCTGTTCAGATGTGGCAGATCAACTGTTGTCGTCCTACATTCACTATAAGTCTTTGTGGCGACATTTAGCATAAGACCAAACAACCAACCTCAAGGGTGATATTGACATGGCATGAGACAGTCACAAAACCTTTCCACAAAATGTCATTTAGATTTTTCTGTTTCATAGTCTGTTTGGAAAATGGATGGAAACCTCCATTTGAGGTAAATGACGTACATTGTTTAACACTTCTGTTTCTACTATCACTTTCATTTTCTTTATCTTTGGTTCTGTGGGATTATTAGATTGTTGAGACAGCAAAATAATAAGAATAAATGCATACATATTAAAAAAATGATACTGCAAAACTTGCTTAAATTAAACTCAACAGGCCTATATCAGGGACAGGCACCTATATGGGACAGGCCTTTAATTCATTTTACACATAACTGTTGCTAAGCAAAGATGGGGAAAACAATCAAATTGTTGATTTAAACCAGTATTGCATAAAAAATTAGGCTACAAATAACAGCAATTATGTGTCAGGAGACTTTTTTCACAGCACTCGAGGATAACACCACTTTCTCCTGTTAAAACAGTGTTCATAACTTTTATTTTACTGACAAAAGTTTAAACATTTGTATGTGCAATCTAAACAGCTATCTAATGTTATCTCAGGTGGGTAGTCAATAATCTGGTTTTATACATCCAAAGAACTTCTATAAAAAATGTATGCTCGGCAACCAGACCAGGTGCCTAATTGACCTATGGCTAAGCCACGCCCCCCTCCATTCACTCAGACAAACTATCAACATTCATTGACTGGTCGTTATGGAAGGTGTCACAGTACACGGCATTTCGCAGGAGGCAATTGATGATTTTTGGGGACATAACGATCAGATGTCATTGAGAAGTAACCAAAAGGGCCTAAACTACGCATTGGAGGGATATAGTCATCATTTTATTGTTGAGAAAGTCGATGAAAAGCTTAAATTACAAGCCAAAATTTACAGGTCACAGTGTACAATTGTGAACTGCATCTTGTTGCCGTTACCATCAAAGACATCAAGTTTAAGTGCCACTGAAGTTAAGGTTATTGGCTCAGAATATGAGAAAAGGATAACGGCCTTTTTACCATCTTTACCAAGAGTGTCTTTTCATTAGTTTGGTGCTACAGTATTTACACTGAATCATTCAGCATAACGTTTTCCAACCTTTGTTATCTCTGCGATTACAGATAAGTTAATGAAGCTAAGCTCCAGAAGTTAACGTTAGCTTAACTAGAGCCCTTTGGACAACAGCTAACAATGATGTACAATCACCAAAGTACAAAACTAGAACAAAATAGGCTAATGAACTCCCAGCAAACAAGGTGACATGATGAACAACGCAGCTAGGAGCTAACGTTAGGCTAACTTTAGCTAACGTTGGCTAGAGATGTTAAAGATAACTTTATATTTCTTTCCAGCAAAGTGACAATATGTTGCCTCAAACACAATGTTGACTTACCTTAAAACAGATGTAGACATCATTGTTAATCTTATTCACGTTAAGTTGATGTTGTGGTCTAACGTTACCACAAAACTTTATCCAAAGGAGACACTTTTCTCGGTTGAGATGTGTTTAGGGAAGGGTAAAAAATACACCTCGTCGCCCAGCCTCTCAGGATACCTTGTGTCGGAGTTGCATGTACCCCATGCACACCGTTTGATCATTTTTAAACTTCAAATCTCCGAAAAAGCTCATAAAACCGAACAAAACTTACTTTCTGTAATGCATTTCAATGAACGTCCAGGCAGAGAATGTCCGAGTGTATGGGAATGGCTACACGCACTGTGATTGGCTCATCACGTTTGAGGGCGGGACTTAGCCATAGGTCAATTGAGACAGGCCTTTATTTGTCTGAAAGTGTAGCTTCGCCAGGCTAATAAAAGGGACTGGGTATTTAGTTGGGACGAGGCTTTTAACTGAAGTTTTATGGTAATCTTTCTAAATTGCTACAAAACTAATGAGGGGTGAGCAAGATAAGCAGTTTAGTATAGCATTGAGTACACTCTCAGTTTCAGTCTTTTTTCAATTTTAAATAAGCAAGAAAACAGGTAAAAAAATAAATAAAAATAAGGAGTAGTACCAAATGAGTTCAATACTGAAATTTCTTAGTGTGAAGACTAATGTGGGGTAACATTAGCGTGCAATGCTCCAATGTGTTACATGTGTAACATGTCATGGAAAAAAGTATTAATCAATTTTAAGATGCTTTTGTCTGTTTTTCTACAACAGCTTGTATTTAACTATGAAAAGGCGTAGGCCTGATAAGGTTTTGTGGTTTAGTGTGTGAAACTGACAGAGTGTGTGTGGGTACAGGTGTGTTTTGTTTGAACACACACACACTTTGTGCATGGGCTTCTCACGTCTTCCACGAGCGGAACTTCCCACACTTTGAAACTACGTCATCAGGTGCAGTGGAGCAGGTTAGTGGGACAAATACTCATGTGCCAATACTTGTGTTTTGTTTTTTTTTACCTTATTACTGAATGTACAGTGATGAAAACAAATCTTCATCTCAAAGTACCCGTCATAACTGAAAATTCAAAAGATGTTTCACCAAAATCCCATTCTTGTCCCTTTAAATAGATGAGGAGTGCAATGAGGACACAACACACTCCTCCCTTTATATATACACACTGAACCACAGAACCCTTTCACAATAAACATTTTAGGCATTGCATGATCTGATCTTTAATTAAATCAAAATGTTGCTATTCACCACAGCTGCAGCACCACATCTGCACATGGAGCAATATATATTCCTGTAAACCCAGTATGATGTGTGAATGATAAGTGCTGCAAAAGGAAATGAGATCTAAGATAAAGTTTTGTTTGAAAGGTTATTATTTTTGAGCACACATGCCCACACAATTCACATACCTGCACGTTATCATTGTTGGCCCTACATTTATCTAGCTCACTTCTTTGAGAGAATGCCTTGCAAGCTTATATACTTCCATGTTTGCTTGCCAACCAGTTGTCAGCAAAGCTTCCAAACTTCACAGAAATGAGGGTGAAATTAAGCTTTAAAGTTTTGCCACACACAAGAAGATGAATGCTGGTTTCTATTTATACCTCCAACCACATATTGCTCAATATAGTACAAAATGTTCCTGATCTCCTTTGCACTCTGGTACAGCGGAAGTTGAACTGCTCCAACCGATGCCAGGCATTCCTGACAGCTCATCACTCTGTGCCCCAACTTGCAGCAATACCCCACAGCCACCGATGACAAATTGTTGCTGGAGGTCTGAATTTACTCCTCAGCGCACGGTGACTGGCGTTTAAAGAATTTATAACATTTAACTGTCAGATGACACACCATTCTTCATGTCATCAGTTTAGGTACACTTTCATTGCTTTTTCTTGCCATCATACGCCCCTTTCCTCATCTTTTCTGAGAGGGAGCTGAAGCCATCTCAAAGCTACCAGACTCCACAAGACAGTAATTTTACCTTGTAGAACATGAGTTGCTGATCTACCGCTGCCTTGAACACCTAGTGCATAAGGTCAAGTGGTGAAAATATTCCAAATATAGAGCACACTTAAACTGATATTGGAGGTTTTAAAGAGGTTTTCCTGCATATCTTTGCAATTGCCAGTTTAATTTACAAATTAAATTTTCTAGTTGCCAATTGCCAGTTGTCCGCTTGGAAGTGATTGTAGTCGTTGGTGCACCATCACAGGAGTTCGATATTTTTCAACCTGAACCCTATTTTTTCCATGTTTTTGTGTCTAGTGACTAATTGAGACAACAATTCTTTGTGGTCCTGTGCTGAGAGAAAGAATGCTACGGGAAACTGTGCACCATCAATTTACATTCATAAAATGTGTATAGTTTTGCCACTGACAGGCTTAGATTGTTATTAGAAGTGTTTGACAACATTACAGACAGAACCCTACAAAGTCTGCACAGTAGTGATTTCCGCAGTGTCAAGGTCCCGCACAAACACCTGTATGACCAGTTGCAAGCAGTGCCATTGATTGTGAGAACACCGTTTGGCAAGCCTGGTCTCACTCCGAAGTCGTCGAAATCCGCCACTTATGCAGTGACTTGCGGCATTAGAAACCAACAGGAATGAAAGGCATACTTTAACGTGGGCATGATACACGGCCAGTTGCTGTTATAGTTTAATGACAGCCGGCGACGTCAGGGGGAAACGCGGCGGGACAAGGATGAAAGTTAAAAGCGCAGAAAGTCTGAGTGGGACAGGCGGGAGGGGTGGTAGATGGGTCTAACGCATCCCGTAAAATTCTAAAGCCAAACCCTGTTCTTTTTTCCGAAACCTATCCACGCGCTTTTGTTGCCTAAACCCAACCATGTGTGTTTGTTGTTGAAAGAGACTATATGTAAACTAGGGTTTGGAATCTCTCTGTGATAGACGATTCGATACGTATCTAGATACATGGGTTACGATACGATTCAAAAACGATATATTTTTAATACAGAATGATTCGATACGATTCGATACGATTCTATGGTTAACATTTGTTGATGTAGACATTAATCATACATTACAAAATAAAGAAGCCAATTCTATAAAAATGACATTTTACAGTAATTTGTAAAAGACCACATCCCCAAGCATTGTTGCTGTATGGCACTGGCAAAAATAAAATAAAAAGTCAAACAACAACAAAATCACATGTCAAATGTATTTATTTTTAGACATGGACCAAAAAAAGACTTGCTGAATGAACATCATTTTGTTGGATGGGATCAATATAAAAATGAGAAGAAGTTTTAAACTTTAAGTGAAGTGAACTTTAAGTAAAAT